>NC_051315.1:31905732-32053232 GCF_015220235.1 Choloepus didactylus
AAATTCAGCATCATGGAGGGAAGTGTGAATAATAGGAGTGAAGAAGCAACCTTCTATTTCGACAGAGTCAATAAATAAAAGCTTCGTATGGCCAGAGACAAAACCTCTGTGTCCCCAAACCACAGTTCATTGGCTAGGACTGGCCAATTCCCTCTGAGGATTTTATTCACTGTATTTTGTTTTCCAACTTTATGGGTCTAAGTTTTAAATGCATTACATGCTTATTCCTTAACACACCGATGAAGAGCCACATTAATTGATACGTGACGCCAATCATGCTTATTGCATGAGCAGTGGCTGGCCAGCTCTGACTTAGTGTTAGCCAGGTGGCTCAGCTGTATCCCCCCCACCTGGACAGCACTTCCTTGCATTTGACTCTGGCAAACTCATGCCTTTTCACCGTGTACACGGTTTAGCCTAAACCTACCACTAGCTCAAATGCAAATGGTGGTGCTTCAATTGTGCTGTCTTTATAAACAAAGAAGGGCACATCAATTTTCATAGCATCATTTTCTATTTCCAATATGAACATCTCAGTAGTCTTTAATCAAGTCGTAATTTCTGAGATCCTTCCAGTCTCGTGGGTCTCAGAACTGTGCTGCGGGGCAGAAAGGAAGCGGCTAGGAGAACACGCTGGAGGACACGAGGCAGCACCAGCAGCACATCCCGCCCTGAGCACCCCTGGTTCCTTGAATCCCTCTCTTCCTCCCCACCCTTCCCCAAAGATTGGGTTAGTGGCTTGGGTAACCTTCTGTTTCCCAATTTCCCTAACAATATTTTATCAGGAGCTTGATACTCATTTTCCTAATTGCTAATTAACCAAGACCAATCCCTTAAGAATCCTTGACAATGTAAGTAAAAAAAAAAAAAAAAAAAAAAAAAAAGTAAAGTAAAGTAAAGTAACGATCTCACTTCCCCTTCTTATATGAAGTGTGGGACAAATGCCTTATTTCAATGTTGAGCTGAAGGTTACACGTAAGATATGTATATAACTCAGATGTCATGATGGCTCTCGACTACTAAGGATCAATTAAGATTCCCTATTAAGAGTTCATGGCCTACTGAAAATTTCAGAACCTCTCCATGGCATACAAAAATGCTAGAAATAGCTGAATTAAAGGTTACACACCATCAAACCACAAGCTTTCAACAAATTATTGCAGAAATAAAGAACCACCAGTTAGGATATAAAACCTAAATAAACAAAGCAGATATTCACTAGTTTAGTTCCTCTACCAAGTAGGTCATTGAATATTACAAAAATATTACTGCTTCTACAGGTTTGGGAGGAAAAAAGGTTTATGCAGTACACTCAGAATATCCAATCAACAATAAAGCTCAGGTTATTGGTAATATACATGATTATCAGTTATAAAAAAAATTAAATTAAATTAAACAAACCCTTCTATTGTGGAGGAAACATTTTTGGTCAGAGCATGAGGAATTAGCTCAAGAGAGCCACGTGGAGTTTCATTTAGGGTAGGAATCTGATTAAATTCAGTTGCTCCAGAGCAAGGCAGTGGGAAGGGAACCAACATGTTCAGCACTCATTTTGTAAAAGATACTATTGTAGATATTTTATATACATCATCTAACTATCTCCCCTCATAAAGCTATGGGGTATATATGATTACTTCATATATAGGGTGAACTGTAATGGGGGAAATCTACTTTGTCTAAAACACTTTTCTTAAGGAAGTTCCAGAAGGCTCCATAATGAGATGATCTCAGAACAAGGCTGTCCCATGGCATGGAAATGAGGGGCAATGATTTGGCAAAGCCCTAGGTATTTTATAATGTGAGTATAAAATACAATCTTTGCTTTCCAAATGATATGAGGAATTTTTAAAACTTAAGGGAGTAGGATAGCAAAATATACTTATAGATATTTTATATTAACATTATCCATATTAAATGGTTTCTCTATTTAAAAAAAAAATGGAGTGGCAGAACCCAGTCAATAACCTGAACATCCACTGGGGAATTAAAAAAATGCAGATACCCACTGTGCAAAAACAAGGACACAGACAACAAAAGTATGTATGTTTTCCAAAATAAAGCCAATCTTTCTTTTCCTGCAACCCCTAAAACACTGAAATCAGGTCAAATTAATGCCTACTTAGTCTACCTACATAGTCTGCCTACTAGTTAAAGATACAGAGAGGTGCTATAGTTAACATCCAAAAAATACAAGATATCTTGTTATCAAGAAGCCTCCAATGTGGTTGAGTTTGTTAGCAAAACTAACTGAGATTTTCCTCATGTGTTTAGCCCTTCTTTGGCATGCACTCAGAGGGTTGGGATTATTAGGACATTGCATTACGAGAAAGTGAACTTGTGAGGCAGGTAAGTCAGTTTATTACAATAGCCAAATCTTCTTGAAATACTACAACAACTAAAATGTATGTTTAGGGCAAACCAAAATCTTTTCCAGAGGCAACTGTTATAGCCAAGACTTCATTTGTTTTATGTTTGTGGCCTTATATCTAACCAGTCCCTGAAAAAAAGACAGAGGAACCATTTAAACAACAAGGGAATCTTGCAAGCAAACACCATGACCTTTCATGCCAGGAAGAAGACATGATGAACTCCAGCTCAGAATCATATTGAATCAGGTTCAATTCAGGACATAAAATGAAATGAAAAGCCCAAACTAATTAGATTGTAATGAGCAGTTCATCTGCCTTATGTCGTTTTATCACGTGCAGTAGGTGCTGTATCCCTACAGCGAATGACTTCAAGCAAGTCATCAGCTTGTACTGTGTTCAAGAATGCTAATCAGAAGGAAAAGGGTCTTTTTATGACATTCTTGAAGAAAACAAGATTGATTGTAGCTTCTTGATCATAGCAGCACCAGTGGAATGGCTTTATCTCTATTAAACTTCGCTTGTTGTTTCTGGAAAGCATGGAGTGTCCTAATGAGACAGGCAGAAATAAAGGAGTTCATTAGTACAAAATTGCTGAAGTTGAAATGTCATGTAACAAGTTGGGAGCTAATATTCTGAAGACCATTCAGAGTCTTGATCTGAAGCTTAAATGTGAGCAACAGGTACCATTTTGGTTTTCTTGGCCACACTTTAGCTACTGTATTATCATTCAGTGAATTCCCAATTTGAGGCCCTGGGGGACGTTAGCTGCATTGTTAAATATCTTATAGCAAACAAACAAAATCTACAATTGTCATAAGGTCCCAAAGTGATTTTCAGCCTCGAGGGCTGAAATGGGAACCAGATTAAACCAAATAAAGAGAAACACAAAATAAGAGGAACAGTGCTTCTTTATGTGTGCAAGTCATTTGCCAGTTTTCTCTTGATCCATTACTCAACTTTACCTGCTCTGTATTGCTGGAAACATTTCTCAGGCTCCCTTGCCAACTGGATTTTGGTAGGTTTAGCCAATGGGAAGCAATGGCAGAATGCTGGGAGGAGAAAAAGGGGACAAGTCAAGGTATGTTTCCTTGCTCTTCCTCTACTTCAGCCTGCACCCCTGGCAATGGTTCCATCTTCTCTGTGATTCTGATTCCCACTGGAGAGCCCCTCTCTCAGTGGTCACAGCCCCAGCAGAAGAGTTTTTGCCATGCTTCTAGCTCCTCATGGGTGATCCTCATTTCTGAGCCATTGAAACAATTCCTTCTCCTTGCATCTCTCCAATGTTAAGGGTGGTAGCAGCTTCCAACTGTTTCTAACATCTGCGTCTCCTCACCGTCACCACCTCAATGTTTCCATCATGTATGTAACCAACTGTGCTGCATTAGAGATGTTATGTACCCCCACAAAACTCCATGTTCTTTTAATCCATACTTGTGGAGACAAATCTACGTGGGTGGGACCTTTTGGTTAGGTTGTTTCCATGGAGATGTGACCCAGTACATTCAAGGTGGGGCTTAATCCCCTTGCTGGAGTTCTCTATAAGAGGATAAAGGCAGATGAAACTCAGAGAGCCCAGAGAAGCTGAGACAGAAATCCAGAATCATTTTGGAGAAAGCCACATAAACCAGAAGCTAAACCCAGAAGAGAAGGCCCAGCAGACTCCCGCCATGTACCTTCCCATGTGACAGAGGAATGCCAGATGCCATCAACCTTTCTTCAGAGAAGAAAATCGTCCTGTTGTTGCCTTAATTGGGAAAATTTCATGGCCTTAGAACAGTGCATTTGTGAATTAATAAACCCCCATTGTAAAAGCCAATCCATTTCTGTTATATTGCATTCTAGCAGCTTTAGCAAACCAAAACACCACCTCCCTATATTGAATTGCCTCTGTTTGAAATACCTAGATTGGTTTCTGTTTTCCTGCCTAGACCACAATGGGTACATTATTCTTATCTAGAAACTTCCTTCTCAGGAATAGCATTCCCTTTTAAAATACCCTGATGAGAAAAGTATTAAGGGAAGAATAAAGAGGAGAGAAAAGAACTACTGAAAGAAAAAGCTTTGCATGAAGCTCTTTATATGACAGCCCTCCCTCAATACAGCTATTTATTGTCAGCTGGTTACAAGGTTCTTTTTTTTAAATGCATTTTATTAACTTTAACATATATACATAATAGTGATAACTTTCAAAGTACGATTTAACAAGTAGTTAGAGAACAAATTTCAAAGAATGTCAAGGGTCACAGTTTCACAACTTCAGCTATTTCCATTATTGTAAAATATAAAATATATACAGAAAGGTGTGAACTTTCAATGTACAGCTCAACACACAGTTGTATAGATAATTTCAAAAATTATTATGGGTTACAGTCCCACAGTCTCAGTTCTTTCCTTATTATGCAATATAAAGTATATACAGAAAGGTGAAGACATTCAAAGCACAATTCAGTGAGTAGCTACAGAGCAAATTTCAAAAGATGTTATACATTAGAGTTCCACCATGTCATTTATCTCCTTTCAGCTATTACAACACCCCAGCATCTAAAAAAAATATGTATTTGTATAAAGTTTCAGTATTCATAGACTGTTGTTAAATCTCATCTTGTTTGTTGCTACCCCTTCCTCTCACTTAATCTCTTTCTTCATCTTCAGAGGTGTCTAGGCAGTGAGCACCCTAACATTCATACTGAAAGGGGGTGTTGACAGTATGGGGAAGGGGGCTGCATCTGATTGTTGTTTTTAAAGAGGCTGTTGCCTCTGGGTTTTAGGACTTGTCTGGCATAGGAACACTGGTGAATTTAAGTTTCTAACAGATAAAAATTAGCAAGTGAATCTTTTATAGAATCTCAGGTAGGGACCTAGGTGTTTGGGGACTACTTTTGGTGAGGGCATGGTATATTGTGGGCATTTGGGATGTCTAGCTGGAACTTGCATAAGAGAAACCTCCAGGATAGCCTCTCAACTCCATTTGGGATCTCTCAGCCACTGTGAACTCAGCTTGTTACCTTTCTTTTTTTTCCCCTTCTGGTCAAGTGGGAATTTTCAATCCCTTGCTGCCAGGGACAGGCTCATTCCTGAGAGTAATGTACCATGTCGCCAGGGAGATTCATTGCCCTGAGAATCGTGTCTCTTATTAAGGGGAGGTTAATGAATTTATTTGCCAAGTTGGACTTAGAGAGAGAAAGGACACATATGAGCAACAAAAGAGGTTCACTGAAAGTGCCTCTTAGGCATAATTATAGGAGGGCTCAGCCTCCCTTTTACAACCCCTAGTTTCACAAGAGCAAGTCTCAAGTCAAGGGCTTGATTTATTAAGCAGTGGATTCTTAATTTCACTTTATATATATATATATTCTATCCCAAGATAAACAGTCAGTTTCTTTTAATATGGTGACAATCAGGAGTCCTTGAACATTTGAAAATCTGCACATTTCTAACCTTCTACAGATTTTCTCTGAATAATTTCTTTACATTCTCTTTAACTACCCCTTAATTTCCTGCTAAAATTATGCTTTTATATTCATATGCAACATCATGTCCGATTTTTTTTATCCAACACACACTAACTTTCATTATCAGTATCTTGGTAAAGGAAAAGAACTTTGGAATAAATTTCAAGGTCAAAAATGAAAGAGGGCTAAATTTCATGATTGTGAATTTAAGAAATTACATATTTTGGTTAGGAAAAGAAAGGCATTACCCAGCTCACCCCATTTTTTTCTGGCCCATTTTCTAATAGTAAACTTAAACCAACCAAAGAAGTCTTGTTTGTGATTTAAAAGAAGAGAACTTGGTAAATATTTAGCTACTGCTAATTACCCTTTCTAATACTGAATATTTACATTTCCACATAGTTGAAATTTTCTCTCAGTGATTTGGCAAGTAAAAATTATCCTTGCCCTCAAGACTCCTGGCTCCACAAGCAGCAAATCAACAGTTGTGTTAAAAGGCTGCTTTTCATTATTAACAATTAATACTGTATTTAAATATGAGTACCCCAACTTGCTGTTACTGCAGTTACTTTAAATTTACATTAAATAATATTAATGGAGGAGGCCCTTAATTTCTTGCTGATGCCAAATTTATCATAGCCCCAAAAGCCTATTTTGGAATCCTCTCAGCAAAATTCATCAGAAGAGCCTATCAGAAGACCATCATGTCAAATTGCCCCTGGTTTTTAAGTAGTGAAGACACAGGCATCTCATTTTTCATATGGAAGGCTGGCCAACCAGCTATGGCTTCCAGCAAACAATGAATCGATCATCTGTTTCCTTTTTGATAATAAGCTTGGTAAGCATCACAATTAGAGTTTCTCAGCTTAATTTTTGTTCCTCCCTTCTCTTCATTCCAACATACTATATATACCCAGATGATATTTTGAATTTAAACCATCCCTTATAAAATCAACTGAGCTGAATGACCTGATCCATAGGGTTTTTCCCTGGGGCTGGAAAGATCCAAGAAAGATTAGAACCACTTGAAATAAAAGTCCCAGCCTCCAGGAGGGTATTTAACTAGTAATCCTGATGCCCTTCCCTCTGAAAAAGAGTGAAGCTGAAGAAATCTGTCATTTTTGGCCTCATGATTTCCTTTCTGCAAACTTTTCCTCCCTTGGTGGTTCACGTACTCAATATCTTCATTCTTAAAGGTCTTTCACTCTTTAGTTCTACCAAAACGTCTTGGAAAAGAATATGAAAAACTCACATTACACATGATCTACATGCCAATTAAGTTTTATGTATTAACTTGTTAAGTATATTTGCTTTAAAATAGAGGGTTTAGCATTAATTAAAAAGAAGAAAATTGCATATGTAAAATTTCAGGCACTGGCAAGCCAAGCCAAAGTGGTGTTTTGTGTCTTTCCATGGCCTTGGAAATCACATAATTTGGGGAGCTGTCTCAGCCACCTAGTTGTATAGTCAGTCTTGGTTCTTTCCCTCCTGTACTAACTGTTATCATTATCATGCACATCTACCTGCTACTTTCTTTATTATGCATTTATTAGTGCCAGTGGGTTACTACAGCTAAAGAAGCTGCTAAAAGTTGGTAAGGAGTGCTTGAATGCACATCTCCAACCCAGAGCTACTAGAAATTATGTTTATTATTCAATAAATGGCTTTTTTTCACTATTGCCCAAACTGTGTCCCAGCATGACCTGGGTGGACTAATCCTACTCTGGGTACTATTTTTGGATGTCCCACATCTACGCTTCTGGCTATTTCTAGTCATTAAACATCCCATGGAACTTTTCATAACACTAAGAGTTTTTAATCCCCAGTTTCTGGCCAAATTTCAACTGGAATAATTACAGTCTGCTTATTATACCTAAATTCTTATATAGAAGGATAAGAAACTTTTAATGTATCATCTCTACAATTAAACTGTAATCTATAAAGTATGCTGTGTAATTTATTTTTAATGTGGGAGAATGTAATTGTTATATAATTCTGTAAGTTACATTCCCCGTCAAACCAATACATTTCTTCAGGGTCTCTGAAATAATTTGTGTGCTAAAATACAGTCAATAAATGCCAAATGTTAAGTCGTCTTCAATCACAGGGAGGAGAACCCAGGAGTTCACCCTCAGAGTCTCTTTTCTTACAACAGGAAAATAAACCCTCTTTGTCTGAATTTCATTATTGCTCACATGTTTTTGGGGGAATTCGGTTTCAACTCAGAAACACACAAAATGTTACAGGCAACTTGAAGTCATTAGGCTCTTTTGATTATATGGGAAGTCAAGAAGAATGAACGCCTGGTCTTCCAATACACCATACCCACACGAGGGAAGTTTCCAGTTTATAGTTATAAAGTGAAAAGTATACCAAATTTTCAAAGGCCTGGTCACCTAACATTCAAAAGATAAACAGGATGATTTCACTGAGGAGCTCCTAAAACCTAAAAGGCCTTTAAGTGGGCCAAAAGTAACAGCTGCTCTCACCAGGTAAGGGATCTGACAGGCATCTATTCTCAAGGTCAAGGGATATGGTGGAGAAACAGAGATTCTGGCACCAGTCAAGGGCAGAAGGGGAGGGCACTGGGATGGAGACTGCCAGCTCTGGCCAGTCTCAGCTTCACAGATGAAAAGGGCTCAACCTGCCCCCCTAAACCAGCAATGTGAGATGCAGAGGAGCCGGGGCGGGCTTTTGTTCTTACTGCCATTCAAGTGGCTGGCATCTCTTGCACAGTGGACAGATAACTGATTCTTTCCAGCTGCAGCACAGGAAATGTCCTTTGCAAAGCACCTAGACAATGAAATCCTTTATCCTCTGACTGAGTCCTACTCAGATGGCTGCAGCAAATTGATGTGTCCAGCCAACTGCCCCAGGTCAAGCCTACATCTTCAGTGCCGCACAAGGAAAGAGCACCAGCCGTTAGAAGAGCTCCTCCATGAAAATGATTGCTTTTGTCTTCTTGTAACTCTTCGTTAACTCTTCCAGTCAAGAACATGGAACTTAAATAGCCAACTGCTTCCCTTTAACCACATCTGGAGCCCAGGTTATCTTGTTCTGTTTACAGGTACAATACAGCAATTCTGGAGCCTTATAATTCTGCTCATTCACAAATTTATTGTACCCCTCCTTGATTTTGTTTTATGATTATCAAAATAACAGTCCTACATGGCTGTGATTAGAACTCTAAATGGAACTGTTCACAAAATATTAAGCAAAAGCCTGTATGATCAGTAGGACAGTAAATAGCATGTCTCACCATATTCACATATAAGAAAGACTTGATTTAAATGACATTATCTTAGCTTAGGAAAATAGAGATGTAAAGCCTTAAAGAACCACAGTGTTGGTTTTTTTTAATTCATATTTTATTGTACAATTAATTCCTAGAATTTTCATCCCTTCTTAAGAAAATGTGACTAAAAAACTATGAAAATGTGTTTAGTGAAAGCTGAAGAGTTATACTCTCATTTAAGCTGTTTCCACTTTTTCCCCTCTTCAAATTTTGAAGTACTGTCTTTAAAACTGTTACATACCCAGAAGCGTTGGCAGAATTGGGACTGGGATAAAATAGGATATGATTTGTAAAATCATCTTCATATATTTGAATAAGGTATGCGTTCCCCTCTCAAACTCACTCTGTAAAATGGCTCTTATAGCAGTTGTTAACACCATAGTGTGAAAATAAGGCAATGTCTCGTTTGGTAATATTTGCATTTTGATCTTATTTCTAATTGTAGAATGAAATGATCTGTTCCAGATAAAAGAAATTTTAAGTTTAAGCCCAGAAATTATTTTTGAACTCTATTTGATCACCTTTTTTGGTAGTTTAAAGAGAAGATTTACAGAAAGTAGTTTTTCTTGAGAGACTGTTCTCTCCCTGCCAATTTTGCTTTACAAAACTACATTGTTTTACATTATGTATGTTAATGCACTTGGAAACTGTAGGGAGCTGGAAGGACTTTAAAATTTATCTAATCCAATCTCCTCATTCTGGAGATTTTAATATAATGAATCCACAGCTATCTTTAAACTAATCTTTGATGCAAACAACTCACTGTTTCATAATGGTCTTTCCTCAGAGGAGTTGCCATCAGTGGAATTATCTGTAGCTGTCTCTGGTGTCTATATCCAGGCATGTTCATTTACACAAGCTCATAGAAACAGTCCTTGAGGTGAAGCTGTGGAACCATCCACCTCAGATTGCAGGTTTTTTCCTTCAATAATGGTGGTAATTTGCTCTAATCCATGCATGATCTGTAGTTGTATCTCCTTATTGGCCATTCACTACTGACCACTATTAGGGTCATGAATAGAAACCAGTGGCCCATGAAAGAGAGGAGTTGACAGGGACTTGTGGAGTGAGTTACTATTTGGTGCATCCTGGGAACACAGGCTCAGATGCAACAGAGGCTCCCAGTAAATGACTGCTTCATTGCTTGCACAGCCCAAAGGGTCCCAAAAAAAGCAGGGGAAAAGATCTCATCTTGGCAAAAGATCCCATCTTCCTCAGGAAGTCCAACTGCTCAGGTTAGGGTTGGTGGATGGCAGCTCTGCATGAGTTTTTTCCCATTGGAGATGAGGGGCACCTGTACTGACTGAGTGCTGAGCTTTTATACACTCAGGAGGCTCTGACAAAGGGCAACCTTTGCATCCTGGCAAGCAGCTATGACTGATAAAGATTTAATGGCTCCTCGGCTGCCTGTGATCTCTTGTGAAATAGAAACAAACCAAACACCTGCATGCAAACAAGCACAAATGGAAACATAAACACTTGCATGCAAACACAAAAGAGGGGAAGCATAGCAAATACCTGTGCACAAACAAGCATGAGGGGAAAAGGAGGGAGACAGATGAAGGCTGGGAGATGGCCACTGAGTGTGTCCTTGATTTTCTCAACAGGCCTCTGATCTGAGCTTCTATAACACAGTTCTTTAGCTAAGGAGCTAACCAGCCATGGAGACATACAAACAAGCACATGCCCATTTTGAGAAGTCTCTTAACAATCATTGACCCACTTTTCAGCAAATGAATGCTAACCCATTAACAAGTTTCAAAGCAATTATACAAGTCATTTAGAATGAACTAGGTTTCTCTCTTTCTGTTACTAAAGAGTGTGTTGAGCTGTTGACTGGTGATGTGAATGAGAACCTAAGGAGTGGGATGGAATTGATTCTTATTATTAATAACAGATCTCATGTAGGTGCTGGAATGATCTACAAGGCTTAACATTCCAAAGCTAGAGATCACAAGTTATCCATGACATGATAGAATTTGTTTTTTTATGAGTGTATGTCATCTTAATTCATATGGTCATGTGGAGCCACGATGTCACCTAAATGTAGTTAAACCATAAAAGGGGCCATGTTTTCCTACTAAAATATTACTAGCATTTTACTAGGCTCCTGTATCCTATAAAAAGAAGCAAAGAGAGAAGATAAGTCTCTTCATTTCTCCTTTTCTATGGTGGGAATGAACTTAGCATGCTTTCAAGTAAAGGCTACAATTGTACAATTATATAACAAAGACAATATTGTTCAGGATTTAGAATAAAGAAATTCAGAAAGTAAAATGCAAGAATATACAAATGTCTGAATCTGAAAAAGCATAAAATTTATCTCTACATCACATGTGTTGGCAACAATGTATCCTGGGAGGGTAAATGTAAGACCATCCACTGATGTTCCCACTTTGTCATTGTCATTATGGTGGTCATCATCATGGAAAATAATACTAAACTGAGCACCAGTTATTCCAGGTTTAGTTTCCAATTATTCAGATTTAGTTTCCAATTCTTCCATGATGTCCTCTGTGCTAGTTTGGATGTATTGTATGCCCCCAAACGCCGTTATCTTTGATGCAGTCTTGTGTGGGCAGGAAACGTATTGGTGTTGATTGGGTTGGAGACTTTTGATTGGATGTTTCCATGGAGATGTGATCATGCAACTGTGGGCGAGATCTTTCATTGGATAATTTCCGTGGAGGTGTGGACCTGCCCATTCAGCATGGGCCTTGATTAGTTTACTGGAGCACTATATAAGCTCAGACAGAAGGAGCGAGCTTGCTACAGCCAAGAGGGACATTTTGAAGAACACACAGGAACCGAGAGAGGAGCTTCGGCTTACAGAGGCAGTTCAAAGATGGCCTTTGAAAGCAGACTTTTTCTCCGGAGAAGCTAAAAGAGAACAAATGACTGAAGAGCAACTGAGTGACATTTTGGAGAGAAGGCACATCCTGGGAAAAAGCCATTTTGAAACCAGAACTCTGGAGCAAATGCCAGCCACGTGCCTTCCCAGCTAACAGAGGTTTTCCAGATGCCATTGGCCATCCTTCAGTGAAGGTACCTGATTGTTGACGCCTTATCTTGGGCACTTTATGGCCTTAAGACTGTAACTTTGTAGCCAAATAAAACCCCTTTATAAAAGCTGATCCATTTCTGGTGTTTTGCATCCTGGCAAAATGGTAAGCTCACTATAGGACAAAGGAAATGCTTCATATTTATTTAATATTCCCAAAATGAAGGGTTTCCCAAATAATGATACACCTACAACTGATTGTACATAAGACAACTTCATTGTATGCAGCCAAACATATTTTGATTTTAGTAATTATGAACTCGCTTTAATGTGTGTTGGAAAATATAACTAGCAGGTTAAGATCATATTTTCACAACTATTATAGATTAGGGGGAAACTGCCTACATTTAAAAAGTTAACCAACTAAAATAATTAAATAAGCGATTATAGATAACATTTTGAGCTCTTAGTATATACGAGACACTGTGTTGTATATTTTCTCATTTAATCCTCACAGCAATGCTTAGGAATAGGTAATATTTTTATACTTTTATAACAGTTGAGGAAATGAAAGTGTTTCTTCAGTTAAGCAAATGTGCAAGCTTCCTCAGTGTGCCCAAGACCACACTGGGATTCAAACCAAGCAATGCTTCTCCAAGAACCAGCACTCCCTATCACTATAATAAGTAGTCCCACACACTTGGCACATTACAAAATCATACAGATCATTCCACAGTCCCTATATAGCATAATTTTTAACCTCATCAGAAGAAAATAATTTTCTATTTAAACAAATATTCCTTAGACCTGTCCCTTTTCTTCTGTCTTATAGTAGAAATGGATCCTAGAGGATCACAGGGCCTATTGCACAAGAACACAATTCCTAAGTCATAACTTCAAATATCTTATTTCCAAGCAGGGCAGAGCAAACTCAGTTCTTTTAACCTTGAGAAATATATTAGAGTCTAACACACTTGTATTACCTTTGTGGCTCTCCATTTTTCTCTTTAGTTATGGAAGATAGCATAATCTTGCACTAGGGGTCTGATCAGTGGTGCGAATACAACTAAATAGTTCTTTGAACATTTCTGGGATGGGGACTATTTTTAATAATGTGATTTAAAGGTGTGTTTATTATTTTCAATTATGGTGCATTTGCCTAAGAGGACCATATTAAGGATCAAAGCATGTAACAAAGAAGGAAGGTGCCAGAAGTTTGCCAGAGTCTCAGAAGCCCTTAGCCGTCTCATGAGGTCTGATGGAAAGCAGCCCAACACAGAAGACTTTGCCATTTGATACGGGTCAGATTGGTCTTTCTAAGACCTACAATAAGCTTCAAGCCAGTAGAAAAGTGACCCAGACCTTCATTGCAGTGTATCATCCCAGAGGGAAACTGATGCCAACTAACCACACTAGAGGATAATTTTGTTGCTCTGGAGGATCCACTGTGTCCAAAGTTATGTGTGATAGTAGGCATCATAACGTAGGACTTCATGTTACCAGAAGATCTAGAACATGATCTTACATATAGGAGGTGCTTGACAAAAGTTGTTTATTTAAGAATATTCCATGTTCAACAACTTGGTTGACACTATCATCATTTTCATTCACTTTTATTCCAAACACAGCCAAGAGCCCAGCAGGAGCTGGAGGGGAAGAGAACACGTTTACAAAAAAAATATTGAATTGATTCCCAGAGCCTAGAAATGCGGTGCAAATAACAAGCATATAAGGAGAAGGCAGATCTGTTTGGGCTAGTAAGCTAAAACTAGCTGATGGTCAATTCAACCCATCCCCAGTTAAGCCAGGGAAAAAAAGAAGTTGAACAGGGTTGAAAAATATAGACCAGAGAAACGCAACAGCTTCTTGAATTCATTTCTACCTAAGTAGTTTGATTATTTCTAACTATTTGATATATGATTACTCTCCAGATTCAAAAGAAATGTCCTTGGAGGAAACAGAGCAATCCTAACATCCATTAACTCAGATAACTAAACGCTGATCACTGTGCATAATGTGTTGGTTAAATTGTTTGCCATTCCCAATTCTACCTGAAATTCTCCTGCCCAGAGTTCCCTGCAGGGGAAATAGCACTAGGCTGTCTGAGGCAAAATGGTGTCTGATTCAACCAGGAATGATGACCATTGGCCAACCGGGGACCAAAAAGATTAGTGATGCATTCAGATGATGGTGGTTACTAGACGTGATGGGTCATGAATAAATTCAGGGCCAGTGAGTAGGTTGGGTCATACACACAACAGCTAAGCTGAGAAACCCTTTCAAGGAAGAACGTGTCCTACTTCCATTGAATGTTTTCATGGCATCAAAAAGCCTTGATGAGAAACATCATCCATAGTTTCTAGTATTAAACCTTACAAATGCCTGAAGTTAAAAAAGAATCTTTCAGGCTAATGAAATGATAGAGGCTGTCTATGTAGAGCAATAAAGATTAATTTTGAAGTTCAGGGGTAAGTTAAATCTGAAAGTCTGAAAAATTAAATTTAAATTGTTACTTAAATAAACATGAATGGATATAGCGTACTGATCACAATACGTGTACTCCAGAGACAGCTGATAACATAAAAGAGAATTAATGTCTAATTTTGTAAAAGTTATTTGAGTTTTTACTTAATGCAAATAAATATCTGTTAGTATATCATCCTGGGAAAATTTATGAGTGACTGTAGTATACTGGGCAACTAAATCTTCAGTGCCAAGATGCTAGCTCTGAGGATCTGAGTTAGAAGTTCCAGTGGACCCCTCTGGCTAAATTGGAGATAGTTGCAACACCACAGAAATGATGTGCACATGATTTTCCAGAAGTATCACTAGCATCAGGCATTTGCTATTTTGCCAATTTCTCCAAAACTTCTACACAGCGAAAATGTTTAAGGATAGAAATAGAAATCTATGCTATAAACTAAAAGCAGCCTTGCAAGTAATTACATGCCCACTTGCTCAGAGTGGTAAATTACACTCGCTCATGCTTTTTATGACTTATGAGATGATTATAGGTAATCTCTTTTTTTTCCATTGATACTAGCAAAGTTGCATCAAGGCTGTACATGTCAGTTTGGAATAAAACAACTTTGAGTATGATCAGGAGCCAAAACAGGTGGTGAGAGAATGTAGCAGCTAAGATGTTAGACAGAAAATGAAGGGTGAGAGGAGGGGTAGAGCATCATTGAAAAACCAGTTCATGCCACTGGTAGTGCAGCTGTACAGAATAAAAATCAACTGTGATCAAAATTACAATTGACAACCTGAAGACAAATGGAGGGCCAAGGAAAGAGAGACAGACAGCTTGTTGAGAAAGCTTGGCTCCCACGAGTTTAGCCAGAGCACTGTGCAAGGAAAATGGAATGCAGATGGGGAGAAAGGCAGCTGAGACATGGTGAGGAAGAGACTGTAAACATCAAGTCCATCAAGTGAGTTCCAAGGCGATGTGGGTGTGAGGCTGTGTCTGCTGGAGGTGCTTAGAATCGGTCTTCTGGGAATTCAGCGAGGTTCCCATCATCCTCAGCATGAACATGACTTTCTCCCCAAGGCATGTAGTTCACATGCCAATGAACTTTTTACCACCTTCCCACATGAAATGCAGTTTGCTCCAAAATTGCCCTCTAACCCAGTGATCCCAGCCCTAAGGTGCAAACTTTCGAGCAAAACGTAATTTTTAACAACGATGAGTTCTGTTTATATTTCTCTCACAATTCACAGTTGGTGGGGTCTCTCCATTGCTAGAAACTCTGCTTTAGTCCATATCTTGGTTTTCTCTAGCCTTGGAATTGCAAAGTTATATCTCGTCTCCACTGTGTCTTTGTTTTAATACATAGTTTTTCCAAAAACTTCCCAAGAACTTTTTCCCTTTTAGAATCTTAAAAGTTAAAGTTTTTTTGTTTTTTTTTTTACATGTGTGGACATCTAGTCCAACCTCCCTCTCCTGTAGGAAACCTTTCTAAAGCAATTTGAACCAATTGGACTCAGTCTTACTGCCCACTGAGGGAGAGCTCTTGCTAGAAAGTTCTTTTGTAATATTGATTCACAAATAGCTCCATCTATTTGTCCTACTTCTATATGTTGATTGAATGCATAAAGCCTCTTCTTCATGATCTTCTTACCTTTATATGAAGATGACAGTTATTTCTCTAATTAATCTTCCCTTCTACAGGTTAAATTATCCTAGTTCCATCTCACAATTAAATTACAAGACAATTTCTATAATTTTCACCATCCTAGACATCCTCTTCTGCACACACTTAGTCTGTCAATGGCCCTCTTCAAAAGTAATACCCAGACACAATATCCTGGTATAGTCTAAGCAATACTGAAAACCAGGGCACTGTAATTTCCCACAAGATAAATATCTTCTATCTATGCAGACTAAGATCTTGCTAACTTTTTGATAGCAATATCCTACTCTCAGCTCATATTAAGGATGCCATCAACTAAAAACTCCAACTCTCTTCTGTTTTCTATATGATCAATAACTATCATTTTCCATCTTCTGAAGATTGCCATGCAGATGAACGGTTATGATTTAGTGTTCAGCTATGGCCACCAGAGCAATGCAAAACTAATAAATGGTCCCATTATAACCCCAAAAATAAAATTAACAGCAGTTTTCCTTTCCCGATGAATACTTAATATCCATTGTCTGAGTTGCTTCCCTCTCACTGGGTCAGAGACAGCCCAGGGAAGGAGAAGGTATAGATGGCATGACCACAAGTGTAGATGGTAGAAGAAGTTGGGCTTGTCCATGAAGTGGAAAACTGTTCAAATGGATAGAATGTAATCCATAAAGATTAGTGGGCAATAAGTCTAAAAGGCAAGTTTGGACACTATTTCCAGGGGTCTTAAACACCAGACCATGGCGTTTTGTCTTTATGCAATAGGCATTGGTGAGAATTTAAAAATGTTTCAGCAAGTCGGTAACATAAGATAAATAACTAATATTCACAGAGCAACAAGGTACTATGAAGCAATTCTTGCAGAAAGAGTGCTCCAGTGGTGGCCTGAGAGATGAAGTCAGAGCAGGTACAGAATGAAGGTAGGGCCAGCAGAGGCCATGTGAATTAGTGCCATTTAGAGTAAGGGATTATGAAGGCTTTAGCCACAATAGGTGATTCCTAGAATAAAGAAAAATCAAGATGCAATAGACAATAAAGAGGAAGTGGCTGGGTTTGACAACTGATTATATGTGAGAAGCAAAAAAAGTAAAAGAAATCAATGACCACAAAATACCTAACCTTGATAACTAGGAGAATGGTAGCTCTAATAATAATAGTAGAAAAAATATCAAGAAAGGCCCGTTTTTTATGGTGCTGGATATTCATGCTTTGTTTTGAATGTCTTAACATGAATGTGTCTCTGGGACATCTATATTAAAAAGTTCCAAAGCAGAGAATTGTAAATGTATGAGTGCCCTTGGGAGTCATGTTGACAGTAGAGATGATGAAGATATGGCATATCTAGGAGAAGTTTTAGAAGTAAATGAGAGTGCCAAAGAAGAGTGGTAAAAAGAGGAGGGAAGGGTATTAAGAATAACCAGCAAAATAAATAAATAAGAGTACCCTCAGCAAGACAGGAAGAGAACTCATACTGGGTTGTCAATAAGGCAATGAAGGAGAGAGTTGGGGGCAGAGTACGTGAGCATGCAAGAGTTGTTGATGCTACAGAGAGTCTGAGAATGATAAAGCTTATGTAATGGGCCCAGACATGGTCTTTAGCCACATTGGCACAAGCCCTCTGAAAGAAGCTGGAATGAAGAATTTGGCCTCTGTCTGGCACCAGGAGGACAGACCGATTTGCTGGTGCTGGGAGCATGTTCATTTGAGCAACGGAACCCTGTTCTATTGTTTATTCAAAGAATCAGCACTGTTCAGAGTTAAGGAGCCTACTAGAGAGTCCAAGAGCAAGCGATATTGAAATCCCCCCAAATGGCAGAGATATTGAACATGCACGCCAGAGCTGTGCATCCATCAGAGGTTGGGAGAATCCCAGTCACCAGGTTAGGATATAGGGGCAAGAGCTGGCTCTCTGGGGTAAAAAGTGGCCATAACAAGTGAGGGTCCAAATTCTAAAAGACATGAGATTCTAGGCAGATACCAACACATAGATACAGGAAGTAAAATGAGAAGATTAAAATTGGGCAATTGTTATGAGAATTTGGAATAAAGTCAAGGCTAAAAGAGCAAGCAAGGGTGACTAGTTGCTTAGCTGAACTAGAGCTTCCAAAATCTTCCCTGCTAAGATTAGGATGATCTCTGAAATCTGAGGCAAGAAAAAAAACACTGAAGGGGCTTCCAGTGGCCACAGCTATGAACACAAAAGGACTGCAGAGACAGTATTTGACAATGAGAATGCATAGGTGTGTCCTTAAGAATAACATCTTCAACCAGGATATGAGGCAGCCGGTGTACAAGGCATAAAGGAATGAGTGAGTGAAAAATACAGAGCATGGAGACAACACACTCTGATGGAATTTTATGTTAAATAATAAACAGAGAGAAAAAGCTTTACCCAATCCCTTTTGAACTGGAGACTCATACTCCCCAGGCAATGGGGAAGGTAGCAGGGTCAAGAGAAAGTTTTATACTGTTTGACTATTTTGCCAACGATATGCATTATTATTTAAATAAAAACATTGAATAAATATAAAGTAGTAATAACATGCAAATAGAGCCATCAGAACGGAAGTGGCTCTGTGGATGGCTTGGCCCCTGTGTACTTGCTCCTGCTTAGACGTGGATGCACAGAAAGAGAAGTTGAAGTCCCAGGAGAAGTGGAGGTCACTGGCTCTAATCTTGCATTGGGCACATTTGCGTTTGTGATTGTTGGAGGTTGGATCCTGTCCCCCACAAAAGTCATGTTCAAGTCCTAACCCCTGGCCTCTGTGTATGAACCCATTTGCAAATAGGACCACTGAAGATGTTATTAGTTGAGATGTGGTGAAACTGAATGAGTATGGCCCTTAATCCAATGTGGCCGAAGTCCTTGTGAGCAAAGGAAATTGGAGCCAGAAGCAGCGACCAGTTGAAACACAAAGAGAGAGTGCACCAAGTGATGGAGAATTGCCTGCAAGCCATCACAAGAAGCTAGAGACTTGGGGGAAAGCATGGTCTTGCCAGTACCCTGATTTTGGACTTCTAGCCTCCAAAACAGTGGGACAAAAATTTCAGTTGTTTAAGCCCAGCAGTCTCTGGGATTTGGTATAGCGACCCTGGAAAACTGAGACACTGACAAAAGTGAAGAGGCATTTCACAATAATTTTTAGATGTAACTAAACCTAGTGAAAACCACCATATAGATTCATGAGCAATCGACACCATGATCATAACTGACCTTTTACAAAGCACTTATTCAAGTGCCAGGCACCACCCAATACTATCCTATGTAATCCCCACCATGACCCTGTGAGAAAGGGACTGTGAGTTTGCACATTTTACAGATGAACTGAGGCACTGAGAAGTACGTCACTTGCCTGAGGTCACAGAGCAAGGTGGTGGCAGAGCCGGGATTAAAACCCTGACAGTTTGACTCCTCAGTTCATACATTTAACCATCATATTGTAGATAAATTTCAAAGTAGAGGCAAATTGTCAGAATAACATTTTATGTTTTTCATTCGAAAGGAAATGCCTGAATCATAATGATCTTTTCTCTTAATATTTTCATTTTGTTTAATACTTCAGCCTGTTCTTCCCTGAATAATTTTGTTATTGGCTTGTAGTTTTAGAATCTTTTCTGGAAGAGTGTGTTTGGGGGTCCAAGGTGAAAAATCTAAAATAAGATGGTAACTTCAACGTGTCAAACAGAAATGGTACAAAATCTGTTTTTGAGCATCATGAGTATTGAAAAACTTAGCAGTAAGTCCTAAAAATGTAATTGTAGCTTGGTAGCGCTATTAAATATGTATACTGTGGTCTTTTTGACAATTGCATTAATCCCTTCACAAAGCCTTCAGAAGTTCCAGCACAGAAGCATGGATGCTGTTTTGATCTATTTATTACTCTTAAGTGTTCAGAAAACTGTCCCTGTTTTCTAATTAACACTTTTAAAGATAAAAAGCTATGTATTAAATCAATCTGAATGATGTTTGTTTGTGAATCCCACAAGATAAGGCAATTTGCATGTTCACTTTGTACTTACAAACTAAATCTGCACATCTCCAAAGTAGCCCCTTATATTGTAAAGCTTTGTGAGTATTTGTAACTTGAATGAAGGTTTGGCCTACTACAGAAGCAGTGCAAATTATCTAAAGGGCTTTGTTACCGAACATGATTAAGATACAAAGATATTGGGTTGTTACTTTATATTGTTTGTTGTGAAATTTGAGGAAATGACTTTTAAAACATTAAGGATTATGGGAGACTAATACAACGAATTTCCCCCAACCGTTAACCACTTTCAAAAAGTAGCCAATTTCCACTCCTTTGGGGTAAAAATTCTTTTGATATGAATTAAATTGTTTACTGATGAAATGTACCTTTCAGCGACCTATTTGAATCTCAGCTGATCCTGTAGTACACTTGGTGATGTGAACTCCAGCATTAGTGCTAAATCACAGTGCTGATTTACTATTGGATTTGCAGTACTGATGAGTCAGCATTGTGAGAAGTTTACCAAATTAGACTTTTGAGAACAATGGCACTGTTCTCATTAAATAGAAGCCTTTGTTGCCTATACAGGCAATTATTTCCACATGGTTATGGTGTGGTATGTTCACACTTGGGGCTCTCATCAGATAGGTTTTCTTTGCTTTTACAGAATCTGTCTTCATTGGACTTTACATGCTCAATCAACTTTGAAACCATGTGTTAAAGCCCCAGTCTTCAAAATCTGAAAGAGGATCCTTTATCTTTTCTAAACAGCGCAACCTGTGCCTTTCCTTTACCAAAGAAGTCAGGAAACCAGAAATATCATGTTGGCTACTGAAAATGGTATCAGATTTTCCTTCTTTTCTAAGGAAAATAAAAACCAATACCTTACATCAGTCAAACACTCACAAATGGCTCCATAAAAGGAAAGACCTTGGAAAGGCCACTGGGGCAGTCAGTGTGACGGTGGTAAAGTGAAGCTGACTATTCCTGGGGGAAAGAAGAGGATTTTTATTATTTCTTTATTTAACAAATATTTATTGACATGCCTAGTGCTGTTATACTGTTGTAGGGGCTATAGATGGTAATGTAAATAGGAAATCCTTGCCTTCAAGGAGCTTATATTCTAGAAAAGGAGCTGGAAATAAAACAAATAACTCAATAAATATGCAAAATAATGCCACCTCATAATTTCTATAATTGCTAGATATGTCCATTAAAATTGAAGTTATTTAAACATCAGCAAAAGCAAGTGAACTAAGACTTACTTGCACCAACATCCATATTGAGTGCATTTTAATAGGAAGAAGCTTCTTCTTAAATACATCTTTAATACAGCAACTGTTTCTTAGGGACCCATGCAAAGTTTTCATATTTTAGGTTCAATTATAAATTCAACCTAATCAACACAGCACTTCCCAGTATTTTATATTCTGAATCTAAATTGTAATGATCCCAGAATATTCTGGGAAATTTACTTGTGATCCAGCCCATAGAAACAGCATCTAGACAATCTTTCGAGGGCTTGTCTATCACTGTTATTAGATGATTAAGAAAATCATAGCTTTTTTCTTCATTATATAATTATTTTAATGAGATTAAGTATGGACAAATAAAACATAACAGCAACTCACATCCTGAAGCAATGGATCTCAGCATTTGGTTTTCTTTCTCCCTGCAAAAAATACAGCAGATAATGCTCATACATGGAACTTAGTTCCATGGATGTATAAGGAGCTGCTCAATCCCCAGGATACTGTCTATACCTCCACCCCCTCCTCATTCACTCAAGAATGCAAATGGGAATATCAGTGAGTACGAATTAAATTATTGTAGGAATAACCTTGACTCCTCTGCTCTAATTTATTTTTAAGTAAATCGGTTGAAAACGATTATTAATAACAAATTACTTGTGACCCACCTCCCAATGAATCACAACAAATGTGCGTGCTGCACAGTGCAGCTAGAACCACTGACCCAGATAGGCTAATTCTTATGAAGTGAGATAATCATGTGCTCTGAATTTTTAGAAATTCGCTATGTAGTTAAACACCAAGAACCAAAGCCAACCAGTGCCATAATTTAAAGCCTTAGTTTGCTTTATTACT
Organism: Choloepus didactylus; assembly: GCF_015220235.1. NCBI lineage: Eukaryota > Metazoa > Chordata > Mammalia > Pilosa > Megalonychidae > Choloepus > Choloepus didactylus. The sequence goes on from NC_051315.1 coordinate 31,928,053, forward strand.
TTAGTCTTCTCCTACTTGGCTTCCTTTCTCTCTTCCTCGCTAAAGATTTAGTGGTAGATTCGGGGGGGGGGTGCATTGGTCAGCTCTCCCTTGAACCCGTGCTTCTTTTCCCTGCAATCTCGGCATCTTTCAGAGCACCACTGACAAGGTGTTGATATGTGGAAGTAGTTACCTCAGGTCGAATGTTCTTGCAGCCACGCTGAGAGCAGTCACTTCAATGGAAAGCTCGGTGGTCCCTGCCAGCTCCTCTGGTCCACAGATGTCTCAGGACGCAGCCCCACCCTTTCTTGGTTGTAGCAATAGGCTTTGCAAATGATCAGCACACCAGAATTATAACAGACCTTAAGGTGGACTTCAATGAAAGGTAGAAAAATTGTTGGGTTCAGAACTATCTTTTTAAACGTTTGAAATACTTCAAAAAAATTTTAAAGGATTCCTTCTTTTTCTATTCAGGTGGGGACCTTTTGTTCTTTCTGTAAAGGAATCCTTTGCTTGTTTCAGGGTAAATGTGGTTTTGCATACCCTAAGTTTAACCATAAACCCTTCTGAAAATGCAAACTGAAAGCACACTTTCCCTCTCATTAAATTCCATTATACCAAGAGAAAGATCTAAGTATAACTGTAATAGGATCTAAGCAGAGCTGTAAACCAGAAATACAGGATTGCTTGTAAACAGTACAACATGAGATGACTAGGGAAGGTCTGCCTCTCGGCTCTGACTCAACAGACAGTTGCTGTGTAAAGCAAAATCTATATATTGGGTTAGTTGCTTAACACAAATAGCATGACTGGGTAGCTTTGTAGGAGAAATTTTTTAATTACTATGAGACAGGAAGCAAATATGATAGAAAATGAGATCACTGCACATCATTTCCATAGAGAAATGTGACTGTTCTTTGACAGGTAGCATTATTTCATTGTAGCTTTATTTTTCCACATTTTAGTGAATAATTGCAAACCTTTTGTAGAATTCAGGAGTTCCATAGGCATTAAGGAAAACCTTGCCCTAAAGGTAATTTTTAAAAATGCAGCAGAGGGAAGAGAAGACTGAGAAAGGAAAAAAAGAGAGAGAAATAAAGGAAAAATAGAGGATAAAGACAAAGAATGGAGAGAAACAAACACTGAACAAGTAAAGGAGGAAAGAGGGAAAGAACTAGACTAAAGAAGACACAATAAAATATGGAAGTTAACTATATAGACAGTGCAGTTACTTAAACACTGAATTTTCAGAGTGGATCAGCAAAATGTTAGAAAGCACAGGTGTTTCTGTAATTGTGATACATCGGGAAAATTCACACTGTTAAATGAGCCTCAGATTCTCACTTCTACCTGCATGATACAGAAACACACTGTCAGTGTGCTGGGCTACAATCAAAAAGATGCCAAAATAAGTACATGAGGGTGGAAGACTTGTGAGATTCTTCTGTGTGCTCCTTTAGTGTTGAATCATAGAATCTGTACACATATTTTACATGCTATTAATGGAAAACATTTGTTGCATGTTTTGGTTGAATAGTTTTAAGAACATGCCACTATTTTTATAATAAAATGATTTTTAAAGCATGAGAAAGATTTTATGTTAATTTTTTTCAAGGAGAAATAGTTTAAAGTTTAAATGCTTAAATCCAGTTCACAATCCTAGGGATTGCAAGTCAGAAAAATGCTGAGGTTATGATGCAGAATTTTAAAAATGGGAAACAATTTGCATGAAGTCTGGGGTACAGGTCTTAGAAGGACAAACAAGGATACTGAAGAACAGATATAAAACTAAAGAAGACATTTAGTTCCCCCTTTAAAATGTGGTTGTAAAACAACAAGCCTAACAGTCATGTTTTAAATTTACTTTATTAAATGAGCATTTGATTTATGAAATTATTATTTACAGGAGGACATGCCATATCTGAATGTCTGTAAGAGTAAGCCAACCTATACATTATGAACTTTTTCTTGTAATGAAAATACGTGGTTCCACTGTAAAGTTTTTTGTTGATGGAGACAACATTGGAGAAAACTTTTCCATCTCCATAAAGTTAGTCTATACTGACTTCATGGTTAGAAATCAAGATTTCTAAGACCTTTGCCTAAGACATACACGTATTTCTATTTCTACAAGTACGAATTACATATTCTTTTGGATCTCCATTAGTTAATGTCTAAATGGAGGAAATATAGAAAATGTATGTATTATGGATTTGCTTGTCTGCAGTCTATTATGGAGCAATCCTCGCCCAGGTTTAAAGATTTGTTTAGAGAATTTAAATATAAAAATGTGCACATGCATAAATATTAGAGGAAAGGAAAAGGGAAGAATTATTATGGAAATTTTTCTCTTAAAAAACTTCATTTCTTAAATGTATAGCTTTTAGTGTAATCTTTCTTAAACAGGTATTCTTTCTTTGTTACTGTTAGTATAGTAAACTGAGAGTAAATGAAGCTGATTTATAATATTTGTGAATTTTTTCTTGGTGTTTATTCCTCTTAACCACAAAGTTACTACTGAGAAAATACGTTGGCTGCTCACGCCGCCCCAAAGTAGTAAAGTCCAAATACCCAAGGAAGCATAAACGGAGGATAAAGGTGGATGTTGTATGAAGGGCGCCTGATACGTGCTTCAAGGGTGGCAGGGAGGGTGAAAGGGAAGTGCTGCTTTTCTTCTTTTAACCTGGTTTGTTAATGCATCTCTGCACAATTTGCTCACTTCTAACATTTAAATGCATGTGTAAATCCTCTGAGGGTTAAGTAATGTCATTACTCTTTTGTGGTATGTTATTGTTATGCATATATACCAGTTTGGCCCAAAATTCGCCATTACTCCTTCTTCATTAAATAACAACAAACTGTGAGGGTTAGTTCTGCATCAGCACTTCAATTTCCTCATGAAAAATTGGCCTTTCTTTTTGGTTTGTGAGCACCCAGGCCAATATTGCTGATGCCTTGTTATATAACAAAAGGAAATAAAGGCAACTTGAGCGGTAATCTGGCTTTGCCTGCTTATTCTGGATGCCATTTTGATCTGTACCACTCAGACTACAGGCATTGTTTCCTCGCAACCCTATAAATGACAGAATACAGCAACTGAATATGCCAGTCTCCTCATTCTAGCTCTTTGCCAAATCTGCTCTGAGATTTAGCCAAATATCCTCACCAACTTATAGAACAAAATGTGTCCTTCCTAAGAAAATTCTTATCATCCCATTCAGTGATGCTTTTTTAAACCTATATGCAAATCATGACTGCACATCAAAGATTGCCAGGTTCCTGGTTGCTTGCTTGAAGGACATCAGTGTGTCACGTCCCAGGACCCTCCCAGTGGAGAGCTGCAAAAGTCTGGCCAGAGTCAGTTCTGTGTCCTAATCCTGAAGACGAATTACACGTCTCTCAGGCAGGTGCTGGGACCAAAGACAGAGACCAGCTATAACTCCCGCAGTCTTTTTCATGAGATAATAATAGACACTTTAGATACATTTGACTAGAATTTTGAGAGTCACAGAATTGATACATGTCAAATAAGTGGGGAAAGTAGCTGAGCAGTTTACGCACTGATCTGTCATCGATAGAGCTGTAAATCAGATGGCAACATGATCATTTTTATGCAGCTCTTTCCTTCCTCTGCTTGACGCATCATATGAAGCGCCCATTTGCTGACTAGAAATTCACAGTTGAGGTCGACTGATGATGCAGTGCAAAGAAGCCTGTTCTGTTCCTCTGCTCACGAATAAACCATGCCAACCTTCACCTTTAAATAGCTACAAATTTAATTATACAGTATTTGGAAATAAAGTTCAATCACAGTTCACTAGTAAGTTTTACCCCCACCCCACCCCCAGAGGAAAAGAAATTAACAATAAGTAACTCTCACAAAAGACTCGATGCCAGGCTGCAATGTAAAATGAAGTATTTGTTTGAGGGGAAAACATAATAAGTTAAACTAGATTACAACAAAAATACAGCATATTTTTAAGGGTGTTTTTTTAATTCCTATTTCACCATAAAACCTTAGGAAATTATGGATTAACTTAAGCAAACAGAACAAAAACTGAACGCAGAGAAGGTACAGTAGCTACTTCCTTGAAAACAAAACAATCTTTTCATTCCTGCCATTTGTCTGAATTCTTCCTCCGGGCAAGCTGGACAGCTGCACTAGTAGGTTTTTTAGTCATGGGTTGTAAGCCCCACCTGGCTAGATTTGTTTAGCAGACAGCTGGCAAAATTAAATAAAAAGAATGGGGACACAAAATGCTCCCAAAAAAAGCTGAGAGAATACTTTTTGGATGTTTTAGCCTTTTGGAGGTTTATGGTTTTCTCCCCACTTTTTTTTTTCTTCCCTATATTCACATGCTACTACTATATGTGAATATAGCTCATGGATATTTACTCTCAATTATAACTCCATGGCTGAGGTAAAATGCAGCATAAATGAAAACATCAAGTAAGCATGTCTTGAATGACTTTTTTTTTTAGAACTACCAATTTGCAGTTTATAAGTCCCGAAGAATGACATCAGTTTTAAATTAGCATTTTTTTTTTTATTTCTGCATTTTCTTTGCTATTTTTTAAAGTCAATAAAATAGATTTTCTTCATCTGGAATGCTCTTTCTAGCTAAAAGATAAGAAGGAGTCTAAATTGTGGGAATGGCATCCTTCTGCATCTGTTTCTCTCACAAACCTATCAAATATCTAATTTTTGGCATGACTGCTGGCTCCGACAGGGGGATGACATAAACCAGCTTTGTGGTTACATGTTTCACTTTTAATCTCATGGAAACAAAAATCAGCACTGAAATGTCCCTTTACATGTGACAATTTGGGACTCTTTTCCAAAAGCCCAGCAAAGGGGCGTTAATCTGGTTAAGCTTAACACACAGCATATGCAGAAGGGTCATGCATTTTTATACTAAAAGACACAAGCAAACCTGCCTTCTATAGAGCTTTGTTCCCATCTGAAGCACAGACTCCAAACAATGCAAACCGTACAAGTCAGTGGCAACAAGATATCAAAGAAGGACCGAAAACGCATATAAGAATCCGGAGGTTAAGTAGCTCACTTACTAACCACACATCTTCTGTGTGTTCTGTCTCTTTCCATAAATACGGCAGGACGAGTGGAATATTTCAACCATCATGGATTTCACTACTTAGCATGGGGAGAATCCAGGCTTTTCATTAAAAACAGTAAATATAGTATGGAAGGCTCAAAAAAACCAAAATGGTTTGGACACGATCCTGATTGGAGGAGCTCCATGAAATAGATTCCAACTGCTTATAAATGAGCAAGGGGGAGAGGGCATGCTTGTTTTAAAAAAGACAGCATGGTAAAGAATCCTTATTGCAGATAGCCCGGCTAGCACCCATGAGATATCAATGATCTACAGCTACTCCAAGCATAAAACTACCCAGAAGTTCAAGTCCATTTTCATAGCCCATGGAAATGTACCGAATAGTAAGGACTACGCCAGCAAACAAACTCTTTAATTTGCTTTCCAGAGCAAAAGCCTAACTTGGCCCCTCTCCACCCAGCCTATACATCTCCACGCGATGCAGACTTTATGGAGCCAGGCCCGATTCTCCCAAACCACTGATATCAATATCATACACTTCAAATACAACGAAGGCCTGGGCAGACTTAATCCCCAGGGCCCAAGTAAACAGAGCATGGTCTCTAGGGAGGCTGCTGGCATGGAGCAAAAAAGACAGTGTCACTACATATGCTTTCACGTTAGCAAAATGGGTCCCAATCAAAGACCAAGAAAACAGGGATGGTGAGAAGGAGCGAGGTCACTCTAGAATTCTGTCTGACCCTTAAAGGCAATCCAATCTTGGCTGTCATCTAGTCTATTTAGTTTGATAGATACAATTACATCTATCTAGCCATATAATTACAGTACTGTGTATCTTCCATGTATTGGTAGCTTAGCAGAATTAAAAGCTATAAAATCCCTTTGTGTGTGCTACGGGGCTTTCCTTTTCTTCCTTAGTACAGATTTCCTCTCACCCTCTCTTCCCTGCCCAAGGAAAAGGAAAAGAATTCCCCGTAAATTGTATATTCCAATTCTGACTTATTTTGTAAACGTTTTATATGAATACATCAAGTCTGTCCTAGATCGTCTTGCATCTCAGCCAACTACTTTTCTAAAGAAAATTGATCCTTGTTTACTTCTATCAGTAAGGAGAATCATGATGAATTTTAATAGGATAACCCCCTACTGTTAGAAAATCTCCCTTCTTTGGCTGTAGGAGCTTTGAAATTCGTAAATCAGAAATAAGTCTGTAGTTTAAAAAAAAAAATTTTTTTTTAGACCAAAAGGAAAGAATTTGACAAGTTTCATGCCCAACCTTAAAAACTGCTCAACATCTGTATTTTTTTCCTGTTTTCCTCACCTCAGTGAACAGTACGTTGTTCTGATACTTTGTTAAAACACCTTTAATTACAAATTGACCTTCAATTTTTAGCAGAATCACCCACCACCAAGAAGTATTTTATTTCTGGATGAAAATTAATATTGTTCCTTTCTATTTTAGCAGAGATAAGACTTTATATGGGGATACAGGTAGACTATTTAGTAACATGAATCCCCATGGGAGAAAAAGAGTAGTTGCCTAAATGTTAATTCTATTCATTGAAATGCATGAGCAAAAGAGTTTATTATTTTGGATAGAGGCAAACATATTGCAATGGAAATACTGTAGTATAGATTCCATAGATATCATCCAAGTTATCATCATAGTATCTTACATTTTGCAACAGAAAATGTACTGCATTATTTGTTGGGTTAAACAATACTATGTGTTCTTGGGAAGATCTTTTTTGTTTTTCTAATTTCTAAAGTTAAATTCATAACATAACAGGAGATTACAAATTTATTCCACTACCTAGAGTTTCAAGCCATTAATTTTCCTAATCCATTAAATGTATGTTTTCTATGCTTAAGGAACCAAGGAGACCTGCAGACTCTATATGTTTGCCCAGGGATCACTAACCTGGTGGTGAAACATAACCGGCTCTTGTGTGGAATGGAGCAATTACTGGGTGCCAGTAACACGATGTATAGAGGGGGAAATGAAGGCTAGCTCATCTGAAGGAAACTACAGGGGAATTTTAGATCAGCAGAATGCAATTATCCAAGTTGGAATTGTTCCAGGACACCAAAGCGAACTCTAAAGGTGGGTAAATTGAATAGCATTTCTCCTCAATTGCAGGACAAGCAACCACATTCCCGAGAAAACCAGTGCTTGTTCTATTTATTTTCTTTACTTTGTAAATACTGCTGGCCAAATGCTGGCCACTGTCATAGGAAATGGAGGGTGTTGATCATTTGTTGAGAATTGAGAGCATCAGATCTACTAATAGGCACATAACCTACACCCTTCAGATATTCAAAGAGTGAAAGATATTTTTAGAATCTGTTTCAAGATGCAATGCCATTTGTACACCAAATCATCTTGTTTTCCTACTGGACATTCAGGAAGACTCTATTTCCCAGACCCCTTTGCCGCAACATGGGAGCATATGACTGAGTTATATCCGACTTCTGGTCTGTCCATAAGACATCCCACTTGATCTCCTTCACTTCCTCTCCCTTCCTACCCCCATCTTACACTCATTTTTCTGGAAGTGAACGACACAGAAGATGGTGGAATAAAGAAGTTCCAGCTTGGACAAGAACCACCCAGAGGAGCCACTGAGCTACATGACATAGTAACATGAACAACGACAAAAACCTTTTATTGTGTTAAGTCACTGAGATTTGGGACTTTTTGTTGTAAGAGCTAGAAAGCCTTACTTGACAAACAGTAAGTCCATGACAGAAATGGAATTCCTTTGAATTCTAGAGTTGACAGAATTGAAAAAGCATCCCATATAGCGAGGATGTAGTAGGATATATACTTTCATTCATTGCTTATGGGAATGTAAATTTTTACAATGTTCTGAGGAAAAACGTGGCAAAATATATTAAGCTGTAAGAATTTTATATATGCTTACATTTCAAACTAGTAATTCTACTTCTAGAATCAATCCTCAAGGAAAATTCAAAACAAGAGACCAAGATTTTTGTTCCTTAGAACATTGTTTATGATAATAAAAATATTGTACAACATTAATGTCAACAACAGAGGGATAGTTAACTAAATATTGGTTGCATCTTTATTCTAAAATATTATGCAGTCATTAAAAATTGTGCAGTCAGTGAATATTTTAGTCATTTATTTATTCAGTAAACTAATGTTTATTGAGAACATATTATGTGCCAGGAATTATTCTAGATGCTGGGAATACAATAATGAACAACTCAAAAAAGTTGCCTGCTCTTCTGATGTGTATATTTTTAGTGAGTAAGACAAATAATGTGCAACAAACAAAACAATTAATTTAAAAATTAATACTAGAAACAAACTGGAAAAATGCTCCATTGAGAACTTTTAAGTAAAAAAACAAAATATCTAAGAACTGCTTACACACCATACACATGCTCACATAGTCAAAGAAAAATCTGCACTGGACAAAGTGAAAGAGGCAAGGATGACTTTGTTCAAAGTTACATGCAATAGAAAAGAGAAAGACCAGAAGGCTATTGCAATAGAGAGAGAGAGACCAGAAGTCTACAGAAGGCTGTCGTGATTAAGAGAAGAGAGAGAGAGAGACCAGAAGGCTATCAAAATAGGGGAGAGAGAGGGGGCTCAACTCTGCTGAAGCAGAAGGCAAGAGAATTTTTGTGGGCTTGGATCAGCCAATGGGAATGTACTGGAGGGAGAGGTCAAGCAATGGGGGTATCCATTACATGATGTTATCTCCCAAGTTTATTGTGGCAGCAGGTGGAGCATGTTCTGTCTGGATTCTATAAGGGCCAAGGTGAGGGGGTCAGGGGGCTAGAGACAAGGAGAAACCTGTCTAAAGTTCAGTTAAGCTAAGGAGATGTCAAGGCCATCTTGATCAGTAACACAAAGGGTAGGGAAATTCTTAATTGAAGTTGTTTTCCAGTATTACTGTTAAGGTAAAATTCAACATTGTCAACATACACACATACATACCCTACATACACATATACAGAGAGAAAAAGTCCGGAAGGAAAAATAGTAAACTTCTAGTCTATGCATATGCAGTTTTTCTAATCATGAGCAACTCAAAGTCCATGAAACATAAATTAGTTGCATTGCTGATGTATGGATGTGAAATATTAAGTGTGCAGCACTGGTGTGGAGGGATCAATTTACACAGAATACAAACGTAATTGGGCAGCCAACCAGCAGCCACTTCTCAAAATGATTTTATTGTCACAAATCAAGTCACACCATGCAAAGAAGATTTAAAATATTCAAAAGAAAACAACTCTTCCATTACAAAAACTTTTTTCAAGGAAAAAAAGGAATTGATGGGTTTGGAATAGAAACCAATTGCTGGTTCTGTTAATGGACGTGGGAAGAGAGTAAAGAGCCTAGAACAGTATGGAGTGATGGTTCTTATGGAAGCTGGGGGGTTGATGAATGGGTTCATCATCTCCCTATCTTGGAAGTAACAAAAAATAATTTGTGAAACTGTTTCGACCAGTGCTCCAGAGAATGCAAAAATTACTCATTCACTGAAAGATTAAAGAATCACTAGTGGTCTTAAAGAGACACTTAAATTTTCCATTATAATTTACTGTATTTTCAGAGGCAACTTATATCCTATGTTGGGATGGGTAAATACATCAGTTTTTCAAGTGCTCAGCATGTCCACCTTGGAAGTGTCAAATGTCCACCATATGCCATACTATTAACAGTGATGACTCTATGCTGGGAATTTAGGATTATTTTTGTTTTAATCTTTATATACCTCTGTTTCCTTAAAAATTTCTACAAAGAGTGTAGCTTGCTTTTAAAATTAAATACAATAATAAATACATATAAATACATAAATAATAAAAACAAAATGTACTCCTGTCTTTTTGCACATTAGGATTGTAAGTGAGACTGTTTTAGCCATGACTGTGACTCCTGCTTCCATGTCGTGAGTGATGTAAAGGTATAGCTCTCAGTAGGCCATCACCTGGCAGATATGCTTAGGTACTGCCTCTGGGCTCCGCGCCATGTCTGTTCAAGACACACAATTCATAAAGATGCTGGCCTCCTGAAAGGCTGACCCCTCCACAAAATCCATCCGCATTCATACAGTCATCATTTCCGATTAGAGCACCACACCTTCAAGTGATGTCTACAGATAACATTTCAGAAGCAGTGTATTTCTGTAGAGATGGAAAGGAGAGTTTGTTCTTAATTAAACTAAAAAAAAACTCCTTGGGCACTATGCACACATGCAGAAGGGTCTGAAATCCTCAATATATTCCACCAGAACTAACACTGTTGGCAACAGTGGAGAAGCTCTAAATCAGAGGTTTGGAAGAAATCTAAGTAAGGCTTCTAGTCCCTCACCCTGCCTCCAGGCATTTTTCCAGGCAGATGGGTATTTATCCTGTTCTTAAAGCTCTCCACTGATCTGAGGGAAAAAAGACAAGGGTATTTATATCCATGATGTTTTCTTACCAAATGTGTAATATTTGCCACCTACACCATCTGCAGCAGTTCAGAATGTAGTAAGATTGAAAGTTAAACCCATTGATTTCAGGAAAGATAATGATACAAAAATATTTTGTGTTATATAATGTCATTTTCTTCAAAGCTTTTGATGAATACATAAAATAGCTTCAATAGTTTATGGTAAAGATGAAGCATTTGCTTGGCAGTTGACAATCAACACAATTTTCAGAATTCAGATGGGAAAAATTCAGTGATTATTTGCTGCTGTCAGCATGGTTTTAAAAAGCATTAGAATAGGGTTACAGCCTTTCTTTCTGGAGAGGACATTTAGCCATGCTTCATTCCATTGCTTTTAACCACAGCTTACCTCAAATGGGCATCTTTAGTCACAATTTAAGCAAATATAGATAAATTATCAAAAAATTCAAAAAAAAAATTTTTTTTGAGAATGGAGGAACTTCCCTACTGCCCCTCCAGTTAACAAGCACCTTCGTTTTCTACATAGAATAAATCCAATTCTTTGCCTAGTGCTTGAGACAGAAATGAAATTTGAAGATGTCTTGGTCAGAATTTACAAAGAACTGCCCAATCCTCAATCCCTTCACCCTGTTGTTCACAACCCCCATTTCTTTAGCATTTGGAACTTGAGTTGTTTAAAATTCAGCAGGTGACTTTTCCTGGTGCCCAATGTATTGATGGTGCCTAGCAAACCCTAATGATGCTTGGAAAATCTCAGATTTGTTCTCCAATATCCTTGTTCTTGAACTGGTCTCAGCATGTACTCCTGTTAGCTGTTGGAAAAGTGGTGCCATCTCCCCCCAGACAGAGTTCAGAGCTCCCGGGGACCACAGAGTCCCAGTATCTGTGTGGAAACACAGTCAGGCCAATGGATGTGAGCTAGAACTGTAAGAAACCTGGGGTCAGCAGGCCCTACTCTGTGGATGAGCCTGCAGGTCCACTATAGATAACCTGGTCTCCAGTATCCAACCCTTAGTTCTAGGTATAAGATAAGTGGCTCCATCCTTAAGCTCTCTGGGTTCAATCATAGAGGGTGTTGGAGGCAGTAAGGTCTATTTCTTTAGGAAACCTCTTTTTCCAGAAGTTATTTATAACTAAGTCTGGCATTCAGAGCTTACCCTAGAATGACTTCAGCCCAGCTTTTATTTAAGGAACCATGATTTTAGACATAAGTCACTGAAAAGGGTGAGTTATATAAGGCTTAATCTCCCTCTACAGAAAGTTGGTGAAAATAGACAAACTTAGTTATGCACTTAGTGTGCCTAAAATGCCCAAAGTTCTGGTGAAACTTTTCTTGCACATGAATTATCTTTCTCAGGAAACAGGAAGGGAATTAACTGAGAATCAACCATAGTTGTATAGTAGAAAGAGAATCACTATAGTAGTCTAAAAACCAAAGTTCTAGTTGTATCCTGCCACTTGACACTGGTATACAACAGGTGTAAATTTCTTCGTATATAACAGGAGATATGATTCCAGGAAATTTTTTAGGTAGTCAAAACCCACAAAGCTCTGTACATGATGCAAGCTAGGAGCTTCCAAAGAGGAGAATAAAGTGAACTGAACCAGGCAATATAGGGGCTGGAGCATTCTACATTAATTCCAATGAGAGAGTAAATCCAAAGCCAGTGCTAGCCAGTATGAGCATCAAAACGTTTCAATCAAAAGGTGAGATGAGGCAGCACATATTCTCTAGGTTCTTATTCAGAGAGGTACATGGAGAAAATACTAGAATGGGGTCCAGCCCCAGTCTACTGACTGGCAGGATCTAGTAGAAGGCAAAAGAGCAGGGCCCAGTTGACTGGGGTGGGAGGCAAGCTGGCTCCCAGAGAACAACATAGGGAAGAAGGACTGAGGAACCAACCCAGATCACAGGCAGATCAGGAAAGGCACAGAACCCGGAGGTTGGCAGCTGGAGAGGCGGAGGCCGGCCTGATGCCTACAGCTTGTTAGGAAGCACCAGATACTGAGTCCCTACTGTGTGCACTCTGCTTGGCATATCACCAACATTACCTCATCCATTCCTCATAATAACCCTCAGGTAATCATTGCTGTACACGGGGAGGGGAAACATAAATCAGCACAGTCTTTCCCAGGCTCCATATCAAAGAGCTCTATGGCTAAATATGTAGCTTGGAAACAGCTTTATAAACTAACCCCACCCCAACATTACACTCTTAGAGAATCATGATACACATTAAAAGGACTGAGAAATCTCTTACATGAACCATTTTCATTTGTTTATTAACCCAGAATTACCAACGAAACCACTTCCCCACCACCGCAACAAATATACACATATACTTGTCCTTTTGGAAACATTTCCAAACTTCTTTCTCACATAGTGTTCTAGGAAATGGACTCATTGAAAATTCCTGAGAAATGCATGTGCTCTGCATCACAAAACATTAAGCAATTATAAAATATTATGATTATGGCCAATTCATGCTGGTGGAAATGAGTAAACTGGTTGGTGTTAGAAGGCATTACCGAAATACTGGCTATTGAGAGTTTGGATCAGGTACATGTAACAAAGCAACAGTCTTGTGTTGCTAAAGTCTAAATTACCAGCATTACATACACCATAGAGAAGGAGAATATTTGGGTTTCTGAAGAACAGAGTGAATGAATGAATGGAAGAAAGTAGATGCAAGTTCATATATTCCACTCATGAAAGAAAAATTTTCAATTTGGGGACTATCAATTCCTCCCAAACCATGCCCAGTAGTGGCAGTCCTATCAGAATGGACCTACCATCACAATTATGGACCCACAGAGTATCTGCAGGCGAAGGTGACTTTCTCGCCACCCCAAATCAGTAAACTGCTATTTATGCCATTGTCTCTATGGGCTACTTAGGTCCTAAGCAGTTGGGTGTATGTATTGTCGAGGCAGGGGAGGAGGGAAAGTGGTTTCATAGGAAATTTGGGATTTAAAAAAAAAAAAAACAAAAAATGAATTAAAAAGGTTGTTTTAATACTGGGCTTCTCAGAGCCTTTTAATGTGCTAAAGTGCACTGTGATTTTCTAAGAACAGGTAAAGGGAGAGTGGCCGTACTATACAGCATTCTTTAAGCTATACAATTTTCCACAAAACTCTTTGTCCATGAAGCACTTTGGGGGAAATGCTGCACTGGCTTCTTTAATTTCCCTTTGTGTGCTCAGCCATGGCTATCTCTAAGGGTTGCCGTAAGGAACAGATGAGACCACATCGGTGACATGGCCTAGCACAATCACAGGTTTCAGGGCTTTAACAAATGATGCTCCTTCATCACCTACAGAAATGGGGGAGTCATGATTATCCCCATGTTGCAACCATGGAAACTGAGATTCACAGGAGTTGGGTAACTTGTCTTCAGTCAAACAGCTAAGCCTTGGACTTCTGACCCCAAATCCAAAATGCTTTGCCCTGTCCCACTGCTTCTGCCCCCTGGGTGACTTTCACACCAAAACTACATCAATACCTACCCCGGTGTCATGTCCACCCATGGTTCAGAAATCGACCTTGCATGGAAAACTCTGAGTAAACCAAACAGAAGCCTCACATTTGGGAATGCAATTCCTTTGAGGGCTTGTGATCAGAAAACATGTGCTGTCCAATTTCTCCCACACATGCCACTTCTTAGCTGGCCTGTCACTGGGGCCTGTGCAGTGTGGTCTGTTTGAGGCCAATAATCATATCACTATTGTAATGAGTGGCAAATCCTATGTAATTTACACATTAAAAGGAGGCTGAGATGCATGGAAAAACCCAGCCCCCATTTGTCTAATAAAATTAAAGCTCTTAGCCAAATAGTAGTGCTGAAAAGAGATGTTTGGGAAGGGCTCTCCTGGTCTCTCCCGCCCCTGCCTCTGAAGAGGAGGCGGAGTGTTCTTTATTCATGATTCCGCCTCTACCTAAATCACTCCCACAATGGTTCCTCTAAACCAAGGGGCCCTGTCTGGGAGAAGGATTTACGCATAGCTGAGGCCAGGCGGGGCTTACAAAGGCATTATGACTAGTTATTTTCAATGACAATTGAAGGAAGAAATAAAGCAGCAAAGATGTTCTGTGGCTTGGCAGGCAAAGCACTAAACTGCTCCAATCCCCTTCCACCAATCAACATAAAAGAAGATTTTGAGCCATACCTGATAAAGCAATTATTTTAAGACTTTTTTTTTTTAATAGTTGGTGGTAACTGGACATTATCCTAAAACAAGTTTGTATGATACAGCACTTGGAGCAACCACACTGAGCATAAGCTCTGGAATGAACCACTGGTCCCATGATAAAGCAAGAAGAGGTGGCTGGCTCTTGTCTTCGATGGCTGTCCAAATTCTGATGAGTTCCCCATGGCTTTGAAACTCTGCCTTAAGACTGGGAACCAGCCATGTTGATGTGAGTTAAAACAAAACAAGCCAAATATAATTGGGTTTAGATCAGAAAGTCAAGAATCTACCATGATGAAGCTAATTAGTCTATAATATCCTCTTGTTTGGTATATGAATGGTAAATAGAAATACTGTGGAGTATTTGGGTCTAAGAATGTGAGTGGAGACATCAAGGCACTAATCTCTGTAGAGATGCATGATTCTCAGAAGGAGGAAATAGAGGTAAAAGGAATCCATTTGGAATAGAAGCTGATATACACAATATGCTTTGAGTTCTTTGGCAGAGAAGTGACATATAAAGTAAACACTACAGCAAAATTACTTAATAATAAAAGCACTGTACTTCTTCCTCTCTACAATTTACAGTAGAATCAAAGGAATATGCTTTTACACAGCCCTTACAGGAAAAGCAAGACATGGGCAAACCGAAATAAATTAAGTATCTGCCATTGATTGTCATGGATAGCACCAGCTTATTGAGCTAATACTTTATTAGTGTGCTATAGCTTGGATGATGATGGTCTTTTTATTGTTTTTGTGGTAACTCTTTATTTTAAGTATCTTATCATTATGAATTTGTTTAGTATTGATTGCAATAGCACTGATCATAAAGAATTAATTTGGCATTACCATAGATGTCATACGCACTTATATAAGAGTTAGGCTATAATTCAAAATTAATTAATATGGCAAAGTGTTATTGCTTTTGCAATTTTGCAATCTTATAAAATGTATCTAAAGTATTTTTTTAAGCAGGTACGAAGCTAGCAGAAAATCTGCCTGAGGCAATCTTCTTGGTGGGGGGTGGGGGGGGTGAAAATTTTGTTTAGTGGCAAACAGGAAATGCCTTTTTAAAATTATTCATGTATTAAAACATTTGGAATTCCAGTCCCAGAATTCAGGGTTATCAAAAGACAAAAGCTTTGAGTCCTATGAAAATGGCCATGTCTGCTGGGTGTTCCCACTTGCTTGGCATGACTTGAGTAAGTGCCATAACTGACAACTTACCTCTCTTCAATATCTTCTGTCTCTAAAAAGGATGATTTGTCCCCATCAGCATGAAGGGCCCCTAGCAAAGGACCTCTATTTACTTATAATGATGTTGAATTACCAGAAGTTGCAATTCATAATACACTTCCAGCAAGGAGAGATTGAGATTGCTGAGCATCAGTATTAGTGGGAATCCAAAGAGGTTCAGGGTCTAAATCAAATGGCATGTATGGGGAATGCCTGTCCATGGCCTTCAGTTAAAAATTCACTCCACCACCTTCTGTGGCTGCTGTTCTGAATACAATTACAGTGACGTGTAGATGTTGTGGGATATCATGCTTTATATGGCTCACTTACACGTATTTGGACTAGGATGTCATTCAAGGGCTGCTATGTCTTAAAATAATCTCCTCCAGTGTTGAGAAAATCTTTGAAGCGTCTCATCATCCCTATTAATATGCAAATGGAATTTAGGTCCAATAGAATAAGCCATTTATCCACCCGGGATTCATCATCAGGAAATGCAATACATGGAATCACTCTAACAGAATAAAATATTGAAGTTTTATGGAAGGGTAGGCTCTGAGGAACAATCTGGAGCATGGGAATCTGCCCAAAAGACAGACCCATGGGGAAAGCCACTGTGGTAGGCCTTAGAATCCCAGGGACCATGACTGTTGTTTAGAAGTGGTAGAGGAGAGCATATTACTGACATGGAAACCAAAGGACAAATTTTGGCCGTAGACATGGCAACATCAACCAAAGAAGCAAGCCAGAGAACAGGTGGATGGGTTAGCCCCTGTGGAGTCAGCAGAGAGTAGCTGGGTGCCAGGAAATTCACAGGGCCTTGGCGACAGCCGAAGGCTCCCTGGTCTCAGTAAAGATGCTTACTGAAAATGAAATTAGAGTTCCAGGTGGAAGGTCAACAACAGAAATTGATCTGGAGGGAAAGAGATACCTGTACCCCACATCTAGTATCCAGACAGGAAGGGCCCCTGTCAGAGCCCAGAACCAGGATTCCAGATATGGGCAAGTCAAGACAGTCAGAAGCTCAAGCAGAGCTGCCCATGGAATTCCCAAAAGAAGGGGGAGTTGTTACAAAGTGTGCCTAAAATGCCAAATATAAGGAGCCCAGTCTCAGAGATTTCTGGGCTATTCCTATAAAACTCTTCCTAGAATTCTTACATCTGCTTTACTGAAAGCTTCTTTGGTAATATTAAAAATTGGTTTTCTGTTCTCAAATATATAGCACTTGTAGCTTTTAATAAATGGAAGTATCCAGGAAACCTAGGCTGAGTCAAAGCCGATTTCAGACAGACCCTCCAAATTGCCCTCTTCACTCTGCAGGCCTGCCTTTCTTCTAATTTCCCCTGTGCTTTCTTCTGGAGAAGTCACAAAAATAGAAAGAAGCCACACCTTTTACTAGCCAAACCCTTTCTTGCAGTTGTGCGGAAATGCTGTTATCTTTTTTGTCTTAGGTAGGAAGTACCAGAAGTTCTTTAGTTGGTATAAACAAACAAAGATTGTTCTACTCTCTCTCTGTCTGATACCAAAAAAGGTCTGTAAAAGTCTATTCTTATCTTTCTAATTACTGATATTTTCTTTGTGTCAGTTAATAACACACTGGAAATCAGATTACACAGCTGCAGAACAGAAAATTCTTAAGTCCAGAATTCTCCTGTCCTACCAGATTGGTTAGAGGTTGCAGAAAAAGAGAAGACTGGAGCTAACTGAACTAATTTGGTTCTTAATACCTTAAATTAGCATGTCCTTTGATTATAGGTGTTTCAGGTTATCTTCGGTGGAAGTGATGCTTGACTTGCTGGTAAACACAAGCGTGGCACCTCTCAGCTCCTATGAGACTATACGCATTCACCCTTAAAAATTAGCAGAGGATGTGATGGAGGTAAGAGGGTATTCTTTATTTGTGCTATGGGAAGCAATAATGGAGATTTACAGTTCTCCAATATAGCATAGGATTTCCCAGAATGCTGACTAACGGAACCACTTGGAGGTTTATTGATGTAGTGCTGTATTAAAAACACAGGTTTATTAATAAACAGCTTCACGTGAGTGTTAGAGGCAAAAGGAGAAAGCAAACAGCATGATGGCACACACACAAAAAACAGGGAGACTGTGTAAAAAACATGTGGCTTGAGAAACGTGACCAGGAGATTAACTGCAGGGATCAACTAAGAAACTTAAGCATTCAGGGAGAACATTCAAGTGGAATCTATGCTAAGGGAACCTTTTCCTTCTGTTTGCCGGTTTCAACAGCTACAAATGCCTTAGCATTTCCCTCCCTGAGGAAGACAATATCCAAGTGCTGGCACTGATTTCTTAAAATTGTACTGGCAAAGATAAACAAAGCTCAAGAAATAGAAATATATTTTACATTGAAAAGAAAAAGAAGAAAAAGAAAAACACGCTGAAACCAAATCCTCCTATTTCTTGGCTCGGGGTAGCAGGCTCACTAGTTACCCAAAATGAGCTTACTGAAAAATCACTCCGTTCTCACCACAGGCGCAATTTACCAACTGGGTGTAGCAGACACCGGGTTGGCTCCTGAACTTCTCTCTTCCAATTAAGCTGCACAACCTGTTACCGTTTTGCCAATGGACTCTATTTACTTGGGTTCTGTGTAACTTGCCAAGTGCTCGCTAGGTGGATTTCCCAGTAAAGAAAAAGGAACAACTGGGGGAAATTGTTGTTAACATCCTTTCTTTTAACTTTCCATAGCAGAGGGGAATGCATCAACATGGAGCAGATGTGCTGAGACCAAATGCTCTCTTCCTCATGATTACAGTGGGTTATACCTGCGGATAGGCAAGCTAATTCCACTGCAAATGTGCAAGAGAGGGTAGTACTAACGTACAATGTGTGGTCCTGAAGGCTTTGTTCCCATGTAATAGGGTGCTTTGTTTCACAAGACCTGGCACGTAGATCAGAAAGCTGGAGCAAAACAGCCCCGTGCAGTTGGAATCACAGTCTCTCTCTGCACTGCTTAGAGAGTGCCCTGGTTCTCTGTATTGTTGACATAAATGCTGTGGAATTTTGTCTTTCGAGTTGGAGAGTAATGATTCTTTCTACTTAATGTGCTCAGTGACTCTTCACCCTACTGTTTTCCGCCATTTGAAAATGCCCGAGGATGTCATTATAACTTCATGTATCGATATGAAACCTTTACAAACAGTTGACTAAATGAGCTGTTATTATCTTTGTTTCTGAAATAGTGTACCTTTTTACTTCATTTATCAGTAACTAGGTGTAGTCAATTGCACTCTGGTATTGATCCCAATATCTATACCCGTCACAGACTACCTTACCTCAAGGTCATCGTAAGGTCGGGTTATGATCAATATGAATTGACTGTCTGCAAATAAATTTGTGTAGCTGACATAATTGCAAGTAGTACCTTTTTCAAATTAAGGTGGACCAATTTTATGAAGCATATGTGTTTGAAGCGTTAATGGTAACATCATCCAACTCTGCAAAATGAACCGACTTTGCTGGAATTTACAAGTCCTCTTTGTACCACTGAAAGCTGTGTAAGCTCCCTGATAACCACTTCTAAATAACACCTGCAGAGTTTGGAGTTTCGGGTCTTGTATGGATGCTAATTATGTTTTCCAAGCAATGGTATCTTCCTATGTAGCCCCTATGTGCATTTTTATTTCCAATTTTCAAGTCTCATTTCTACCAATGCTATTGCAAAAGTTCTGTATGGAGCATTTAGTCTTCCTATTCGGAGAATGACGTTTGGTAAAACCAACTTTCTTGAGTAGAAAGAGAATCATCCAATGCAGCATGTATTCCAGTGCCGCCTCTGTACCATGGGCCCCTCTGTGGGGAGACATGCTTGTGATCAGCCTGCTAGCCACTGGATGTCACTGACGCTTACATAAATGGAGCTTAAGGGGCATTTATCTGACTGTAAAAATCATGACTTCAGTAGAAGCAGTTTAGCTAGAAACATTTCACTCAGGCAATTTCTAATTTCAGAAAAATAGGCTCATAAAGCTCACAAAGGCGACACCCAACTTCAAGCGTGATTAGTTTCAGTTGTTTGTTTCAGCTTTAACCGGGATATGAATAAACAGCAAGTTTGGGGGTGCATTCCATTTTGACAGCAGCTGCCATTCTGCTTTTAAAGGGACACTACTCAATCAGGTTTGTGACATCCTGAATTGCTTGTCTGTGAGTCCAAATCATAAACAACAGCATGGGATATCTTTTTAATTCTACAGTTATTCTTTTCTGGGTTACACAGTGTCCTGCATTTAACTGTTTTCATGAGAACATGCTCTTCAAAAAATTAAGGATTATTTGAAGCATTTAAAATATCCTTATTTCAGTATAAATGGTTTGAGCTCAGATTTTAAACAAGTAGGAGTTTCTAAAGCATAATTAATGGTGACAAGTGTCAGAGAAACATCACCAAATGCATTATAAAATGGCTTCCACCATAACATTCATTCTCAAATCAGATTATGGCAAAGGAATGTAATTTTTCTCGATTATTTAATGAATTCTCTTTCTGGGACATATCAGGGAAACCAATCAGATCCATCAATCGATGGTCTACAGTATAAATATGAAAAGATGCAATAGATTGGAAGTTCTAACAAAATGAGGGTTTATCTTTTGTCTCGAATATATACACAATATATATACGAAGCAAATGCAGTTTGTAGTGGCTTGGAGAAAAGACACTATATGAGAGAAAAGAATTATGACAAATGATATCACAACAAACATGTTGCCGTCTCAGAGCTTGAGCCATTTGAGAAGCTATTTTGAATTAATAACGCATGCCATCGTGATTACATTTGCTTAGGAGAACCATTTTAAGAAATAACCGCCTACAAAAGGAAAGTGACAATAGTTCTCTAGCTTTATGTAACATATAATTGCCACCATTCCTTCAGAGGGACCAAGTTCAAAATCCACAGTAACTAAAGTCCAGGTTCTTATTTAAGCGATCACATGTTTGCATGTGCAGCGAAATCAATTTAATGTTCTCCAAAAAAAATAGTATTAGATGACTGGACATAGAAATGCATGGGGACCAGCTCACCCACTGGTGGGTCACACTGTTAGATCTGCAGCTGCTGCAGGGAGGCATGGTAAGCCAGTGAGGGCTAAAATGGGCAATGCAGGCACAATCTCATCCCTGTCCACCTCCCCCACAAAGAAAACCAGAATCTCAGAAATATACGAAAATACGTTGATGTGCATTTGGGCAAAGTTCTCTGTTGCTAAGTTGATTAAAAATTAAGCTCTATTCAAATAATTGAAGCCAAGCAAACATGACACAAATTGCTCATAGTGCAGGTAGCCGAGAATCCATGGAATCACACCTAGGCAATTTGGTGCTTGGCAAAATGCAGCAAGGTAACACTGTAAGGCATTCCTTCAGTCTTTCTTAAACTGTGTTTCCACCTTAAATAAATTAAAGCTTGCAGCAGCAGTAGGTAAGGTGGTCAATGCAATTAAATTCAAAACCTGAATGTATTGAACTTTCTGCAATTATACATGGGTCATCTCTGGACAATATGTTGGCCATCTGGTAGCATCTGTGCTGCTGCCTCTAATAGAGTTCCTGCTGTGGCTTGAGGCCATGGCAGGCAGCACTAAGCAGGTCACATGTTGTGTCTTTCAGCCATATTTAGGTCACAATTTGGGGTGGGGGGGGCAGGAATTATCATTTGCACAAAGGCAAGAAAAATGAATAATCCCTTGTAGATATCTTGCGTTTTGTTAGATAGATAGGGGGTTGATTTTACAGTTTTGTTCCATGCTTCATTTCAAGTTGTACAAAATAGCAAGGCAAAATATCATATGCTGAATGCTAAGAATTTGTTTGTAAGTTTCCTTTGCTCACAAAAAGACATGGGTTTTTTTAAATGGTGGTATGTCTGTTGCTGTTGTTGAAAGAGGGAGAGAAAAGTGAATTCAAATGTGTATTAATTTGTCTTTAAATAACAGATAGAATGCTGTGTATTCTACAATTTTGGATAGAATCTAGAAAAGTTTTATCTGGCTGATAAATATATACATATATCTGTCTTCCAGAAAGGAGGAGTTGCAAATTATATACACTTATATTTTACCTTCCTCTAGATAGCTATTAAAAATTTACATGTCTACGTTAAAATCAACATGGACCATGTTTATGTGTATATGAAAATTTCTGCAACCCTGAGAAACAGAATGTTTTCTCCAAAATAAAATCATTCTAGACATGTGATTCTAAAATATCAAGTCCTATTAAATATCACTTCTGACATCAATATAAAGTTTTAACCTAGACTATTTACTGATTGCCCCCCAACACAGCTACAACATGCACATTTTAAAAGTGTGAACCTCATATGTATTATCCAAGTTCACTTGATATAGATTTTAAAATGCAATATGGACAAGACTCAAGTCCGACATAAGCAATTCCAGTTTGACATCAATTAGTGAATAGCTTTTACTCTTATAGACATATTTATAATGGAAAGGAGTGCATTTAGACTTTAAGGTCCTGCCAACTAATCAATTTGATGAACTAATTGATAATAAATGTTAATTGACAACTAACAGCAGTCAATTAATTGCATTTCAAATGAAGCTCCAGGAAGCTGAGTTGAACATTATTCTAGCTCAAGCTACTCAAATAATAGCTCAGCAATGACTTTGCAACAGGCGCTAAAGGTCAAAATGGGCTAGCCTTTTCCTTATTAGGGGATCAGGCACACCAGGGCATAAGCTTACAAAAACAGTAACAGCTCATGCCCCAAGAACCTCTCACTGCCCCAGTCCTGGGTCTCTTTCTATGAGACAGTTTGCTGGCTTCATAAAACTCTCATGAGGCATTCCCTTTGGGTTATAATGTGCAAAGTCAGTGCTCAATTCCAAAGAAACAGTAGATCCTGCCAGCTATATAATCTGTCTCTTTGGAGGATACATTTAACTAAACATTAAACCTAGATTTTAAAGTGGATCTGTTTAGTTATGAATTTTTCACATTTAAAAATTATTTTATCTAGCGTGTCTTTGTACAGGAAGGATAGCACCATTTACTGGGTTTTTGCAATGACAGCGAATCAAAGAACAAGTAAAATGGGTAACTAGTAAATTTGGTACAGTTCGATCCTAAACATTATATCTGTTAGAATTCAGACATTCTTGATTTTAGCCAGTTGATAAGTTTAACACACACACACACACACACGCAACGTAATCTGAAAGCTATGAAACTCATCTGCATCTGTAGTTAAGGTCTCACTAGCTGTCTTGCCCACCCCAGGGACTTTGCACTGGCTGCTCCCTTTGCCTGCAACATCCCCCCACCCCCACCCCCGAGGGTCTTCTGGACCACATGTTGACTTCATTCAGACCTCTGCTCAAAATCACCTCCTCTGGAAGCCTGCCGTGGCCATTCTACCCCAAACCTTCATTCACTCTCTGTTCTTTTATTGCTTTATGTTTCTTCAGGTTCAAATCACTACCTGACATTACCTATCCCCTTCTTTATTTATTACTGATCTACTTCACTCAATTGCAACCTCCACGGAGAAGGAACTTGGGACTATTCATTGCATATCCCCAATGCCTAAATGGTGCTCATAGAGGATCCTCAGTAATCTTTACTGAATGAATGAAATCATTCTGGAAATCATTTGTCCAGGAGAACTGTCCATGATCTCATCAGTCATGCCTCTGGGAAAATACTCAGGAAGGGAGGTATGTTGGATTGGAAAGAAAACTGGGAAGGGAGTGAAGAGAACCCAACTCCAGCCTTGGCCTCATGAGCCATGTAACTTTGGGCAAGAAACTACAGTTCTCTGGGACTCAGTTTCCTCATTACAAAATGGGGAATGACAAGATGATTTTTAAAAATTCTTTCTCACTCCAAGGCTTCTATGATTTTGTTATTTCATTTTCCTATTTGGAAGAAAATAATTCTCTGTTGTTCTTTTCTGGCTATGTTCTCCTTTGGAAAAAAAACACAATAAAATCATGTGTGTTTCATAAAAATTGTTACTCAGAAGGCTTTATGGAGTTAGAAAATGTCACTATAAAGTTAAATAAATGGCAGCCAGGGGAGATATGTGTAAGGAATACAGGGAGAGGCTAGAGATTTAAAATGAAATTTCAAGTGAGACGTGAGATTTGAAGAGACAGCTGGAGCAGAGAAAGTTCTCTGACAGGGGTGAGGGGAATCTGGGGTCAGAGTATGGATGAGGAAAAACATAAAGGTAAAATGGGCAACAATTTGGCAACTTTTAAAAATTTTAGACTTCAAGCAATACAGTGTAATGGAGTGATTTAATTTTAAGGAAAGGGAAACAACCATAATTTTGAACGAGATGGCAAAACAGTCCCCTGTGGTGGTGTGGGGGTGCACTGTGATGGAGGAGTGAGTGGTGCAGATGATACTTTCAGACAACTGTGAGCTCTTCAGGGGCATCAGAGAATAAATAAATGTAGCTGGAATCAAAGCTTCTGACTATGATGACATACATTTTTACATCCTTGTTGCTCTTTCTTGGATCAGAACCAAGTCAAACTCCCTAAACCCCTAATATTCTGACCAAAAAGATGTGGAGCTTTTCAAAAACAACTATGAGGTATAGAATTGCAGTTTTCCCAAATAGTGTTCATCAAAGGGCTTAAATTCACCTGCTTCAGAAAGCAGTTGGCTAGGCTCTTCCCAGTTTACCAGTTACCCTCTACCTGCTTTGGTCTGTGTTCCTGGTTTTGAGGGGAAAAAAAAAAAATGAGAAAAGCTGGCATAGCGACCTAAAGTCACTCTTTCATCTTCCTTCTGAATGCAGATACCCTGAGGTAAGGTGGGAAATCCTATTCCACACAGGATAAAGCCATAAACTCTTATGAAATGTCATTGTCACGGGCGAATTCAGATATTATTTCAATAAACTCCTTTGAGCAACATAATCTATGAGTTTATTAAAAGACCCTCAGGTTTATTTGGTGGACTATAAATAATCTATATGCTCTTTCAAACAAAAAAATTCAAATGGCAAAGCGAAGGCATTAAGCTTTCCCCTCAAGTTACATTAGGAGGTGATCTGTTTGCTGCCAACGCAGCCTCCTGATCCGTTAGCGGGGCTGGATCGGTTCCTAATGTAGCTCCATGAGAACAAACAACTGCGTCTGGCTTTCCCACAGCCTCTGAATTAGTGGTGGGTGAACCAAGGTTCAGAGGCACACAGATAAGTGGAGGTTATTTCTTTCCACCTCTTTAAAGAGAGTTAAGTGAATTTTATTTGCTCCTCCTCTGTGTCCCTCCACCAAACTCTTCAGTACCTTCTCAAATTCCCTTTGCCACTGATCTCTTACATCCAACACCACCACAGCACTCTCTCTTCCTTGCTACCTCCTTCCCTTTCTCCTTCACTCCTTCTGACTCCTCCCTCCTTGCCTTCCCCACTCATACATACCTTCAATTCCCCAACAAGTCTAATAATGACCACTTCAACCTTCTACATGCCTTTTCCACTAAGATGCAAGGCATTTTTTTTATCCTCTTGAGGTATATTTTATGTATCGTAAGGCATATTATATGCCCCCGAAGAATGTGAGATCTCACTCAAAAGGTAGTTCAGATTCAGAGAAGTTGCTATCTCAAAAAAGTTCTCTGATTCTTGAAAACAGGATTCTTACGTCTTTATCTTTGCATTTCCAACTTAGCCTGGCCTATGTTTTACATTAACATACATTAAAGATTCTTAGCAAGTGAACAAATAACCTGAATGGGTGTCTTCCATAATTTGGGAGTAACAACAGAATATAAATAAATTAATAAAAACTAAGAAAATGCATTCAAAAATAAAGTTAATTAAAAGCAATAAAGGAACTACTAGAGGCTAAAAGAGAGAGGGTGACATACGGCAAAAACTTACGCAATTCAACTCTATTAGCAGGATAGGTGATGTGGCAGAGGAGATAGTTGACACAAATATCCAAAGCATTAAATAAAAGAGATGAAGAATTCAAATAGAAGGACATTAAACAATACTAACCTTGAAAGTAATACAATCACATAACAAAACAAAGACTTAGACCTACTTTTTCTCAAAACAGTTTGTCCTTTTCTAATTAGGATTGACTGCAGTTAGTGCTAATGCATCCTAATTCATTAGTAGTAAATGGACCTGATTTTAAAGTAACTCTTCCCAATAGCATTAGAATTGAATTCTTGGGGCAGAATAGGATATTCTATAGAAGAAAGCTGACTGAAAGTCTACTTCTGAAAAACTAAAGAGTTAAATGTTAGTGATTATGCATCTACTGGATTATCTTCATGTGTTAGATGCAAGTCCAACTACAGAAGGCTCCTTTGTACTCCAGCTTTAGGTGTTTTTCCATTATTCCTTATCCCAAGAATAATGTGTGGAAGCATCTTGCTCCCATTG
Source organism: Choloepus didactylus (assembly GCF_015220235.1). NCBI lineage: Eukaryota > Metazoa > Chordata > Mammalia > Pilosa > Megalonychidae > Choloepus > Choloepus didactylus. Next base: position 31,954,373 of record NC_051315.1, read on the forward strand.
TCAACCTATTCTCCCCAATTGTTTGATTTAATTAAAGAGAATGTTCTCTCTTTATCTTTCATCAACATCTTTGATAAACTTACTAAATAACAACTGACCAATATCTGATGGACACAATCTCAAATATCAGTCAGTTTTTAAGGAGTTACTAATTATAGAATGATTTTTAGATGATATTGATCTGGACCCTTGAAATGCTAAGAAAAGAGGACACATACAAAGAGTAATAAAAACAAGGTATTTACACAGTATCAAAGTATCTCCACCAAGACATTTATTAGTGACAAGAGGGCAAATAGTAATTTCACAGTGGAGATACCCAGAAAAATACCATCTTAACCAAGTGAGCAAGGTTAACATCCCCAGTCAACATTAAGCACCTCTAAAGCCATGCATTGAGAATACAACACCACTTTTTGTGGTATTTTTGCAAAAATGATCAAATGTGGACATCATTAAATGATCAGCCAAGGTAAGGAATTAGGCTCTAGACCATGCGAGAGTGAAGCTAAATGATCCACAGTGTACTGCACTTCTGGATTAGGTCCACTGGCTCTATCAAACAAACACGAGGGCTCGCACACACACGCACACCACCACTACGACTAACCCGCCCCCCACCATCTTCTTGCCTCCATCCTCCAGGTCAAAAATTGACCAAGGGGACTACAGAAAATGGCCATCAATTTGCAAAGCTCCAAAATGAGCTAGCAAGTTGTTTGGGAAGGTGACTGCACTCTTGCTGCATCTCTAAAGTCTCTTTCCAGCTTTCAGAAGCATCAAGGCCTGAAACCCTTGAGTGGACAGCGTGGAGCAGGTCACTGTCAGGCAGTGTTGTCTTGGAGATCTCCCGGTCAGGCACTTACAGCAACCCCCTGCCTGGCTCCACTCTTGCCAGTCAAAAATGCAGCAGGCATCTCCTTTTGGCAAGCGGCCAGAGGAGGGTGCTCTGTTGTTAAGCGAAGACCCTCCAGGAAGAGCGAGAGAAACAGACAAATAGGGATCCTCTTTACTTTCCATCTCCCTTCAAACCTGCCAGTGGAGCCATTGTGGTGTTTCTCCTTTTTTTTGTCTCATCCTGTCAGTCTCTAGCCCTGGAACAAAAGAGGCAACAATGGTCTTGTCTAAATGATTTCACAGGTTATTATTCAGACACTCAACTTTTAACATTTCAATTTTGTCATTCTGTTTCCACACAAAAGGTGCACTTCTACAGTATAATGTTCTCAGAATTATGTCAACGAGCAGTAATGGCTTTTAACATTAAGTTGATCATTAACAACTACATTATCTGAGGCATAATCAGTACTTCAGCCTTTTGTGTGATTATGACACCAAGGAATTTGAAACTAATAGGAGGATGCATTCATAACAACATATAAAAATATTTATATGGTAATAAAGGGTTAGTGAAAAGCAAACAGTCTGAAATGGTATAATGAAGAAAAATATTAACTGATACTTGATTTACAAAAAGTGAGCTTCTAAAGGAGAAAAATAGGTAAACAGTGTCACTACAATAACATTGCTTTGTTAATAGAAGTTTTCATATTGTATATAAACAATCTATATCAAGGTCATTTCAGCAGAGCTTTATAAGAAGGGCATATTCCAAAATGTGTATCTTTTAAGAGCGGTGAGTAAAATAGAATGAGGATGTTTTAAGCATTACTGTATCTACTCAAAATTTTCAAACTACTTGGCAAAGGATGTTGATTGATGATCTTGGGTATCATTTTGAAAGTGTTTTATACTCCCCACTGTGCCACCCTACCTCTCGTGTGAGAAAGCATTCAGAAACAGATTGTGTAAATTTACCCACAATTCAGCAATGGCAACACCACAGCATTTGTGGCGACATTCATTTCTGCCAGAAAACAATAATGGCAATGACACCAAGCTCACAATCAGGAGAGAAACCTAACAACATCTTTCTTTTTAAATTTAATTTTATTGAGATATATTCACATACTATACAATCAGCCAAAGTGTACAATCAGCTGTTCACAGTACCATCATATAGTTGTCCATTCATCACCACAATTAATTTTTGAACCTGATATTTCTTCTCTTTCTTCAATTCAGCATTTGCAGGGTCCTTCTCCAATCTATATCCTCCTCCAGAGTTTCAAACAACTCAGAATTGTCCCTTTTTTTTGTTGAATCTCTGGAGGGAAGTTTTCAGTCACTGTTTACATCACCACGTTGATGACATCACCCATTGATGACGTCACCCCAGACAATATCTTATTTATGATTTTGGATCTTGAAAAGGATTTCTTAATTGCAAAGAGGAAATATATTTCACAGAAATAGTGCCAACGCTTATATAATCATGAAGAGTAAAATACATGCTATTCTTAATCCCATCTCCCAACATCAAAGCCAGAGGTTTTATTTTGGGAATGCAAGCAGCATATTTCCAGGGAGTGTAGGAGACTTTTATTGCCTCATTCCAGGAAGCTTGGGGAAAACATCTAAGATAATTTGTGAATTTCCGTTGTAGGGAGAGCACTTGACATGACAAGAGAGTGGTGAGAGTAGTGGAATTGAGGTGCAAGAAGGCGTGTATGCAAGAGGAGATTTTTCAGCACAATCTTTGCTCCAATCAAAGAAACCTACTTGCTGAACTTGGCATGTGTCTCATTCTGTCTCTTCCACTTTCCAAGCACCTCATATGTCTTTCCTCCCTCCCGGAATACTCTTTTCAATCCTGTCTATTCTTACTCAACCATGCCTCTATCTTTCTTTCAAACTTAGCCCATTTAAAAGTAATACACATGAACTTAATATATATATCTTACTTATAATACTGCTTTTGATCACAAAACACTTCCAGAATGTCCCAGCTAAAAACCACTACAACTCTGTAATTTCTCTTACTCTATATTGGAAAAATAATGACCTATAGAAGCACAATGCCAAAATTGTATAGCAAAATATGATTAATGTTCGTTCTTTTGAATATCATCATTAAAACTTCAAAGATAAAGGAAAATGTTGTGAGCTATAAAACTAAGGATAGTGATTTTAGTCAAATGACTATTTCTGAAATTCTAAGAGTTTGTTGCATGGGCACTCTTCTCTGATTTTCAATCAGTATCTCTTTAAAATGTTTAAAGGAAAAACTTAGGCTTATCTCTGAAACAGAGAACGAATAAATAAATGTACTGAGTAGACACAAGAATAAGCCAACCAGGAATCCACAGGTAGAATAGAACTCAAGTTAATTTACCAGCAACCAACAGTTCTTTAAAGAACAAATCATAACAGACCAATTTAATCTCTTTCTGTGATGGAGAAAGAGGACACGTGCACAAACAGAAAGACTTTGATACAGCCTGCATAGTCTTCAGAAAGCTTTTGGTTTCTGACCTCTGCCATTCTGGTAGTGCTTGTCAATACTCCTGCTGGACCTGTCCAAAGGTGGTCATCTACATTCTCCTAACTGGTCTATCTTTGCATAAAGACCATCCTTCATCTGCATCAGGACTCCCACCTCCACCCTATCAAGCTTACTGTCACTCAGTATTTCCTACCTCCATTCCAAGGAACCCATGCAATGGGAAAACCATTCAGTGACCTTGATATCATAATCAGCTTTCCTTCATGATGTCACTGAGCTATGAGCAGGCACTATACTGTGTGAGTTTCACTAGCAAAACTGACATAAGCCCTGCCCTTGCGTTATCTCCAAGGAGGGCGTCTGTATTATTTCTCTATTGTTGCACAACAAATTACCCTGAAACTCAGTAGCTTCAAGCAACCATAAATGCTTATCACATCACATGGTTTCTGTGGGTCAGGATTCAAGAGCAACTTAGATGGGTGGTTCAGAGGTGGAGTCTCTTGTGAGGTTGCAGTCAAAGTTGTGACAGTGGCTGGATGACCTACTTCCAAGGTGGTCTACTCACATGACTGGCAGGTGCATGCTGGCTGTAGGTAAGTGAGCTCAGTACCTCTCACCATGGGCCTTTCCAGGAGGCCACTTGATATAGCGGCCAGGTCTCCCCAGAGAAAGTGACCCAAGAGAAAGCAAGGTAGAAACCCCCATGACTTTTATGACCTGGCTTTGGAAGTCACATACCATCCTTTCCACAATATCTTATTGGTTACTCAGGTCAGCCCTGTCCAGTGTGGGAGGGACCAGGCAAAGGCATGATAACTGAGGGTAAAGATCATTGGGGTCATCTAGCCTGAGACTGTTTTGACCAATAGAATATGGTGGAAATGATGCTATGCCAGTTCCTAGTTGAGTTTTAAGAGGACTGGCAGTTTTCATTTCCTGTCTATTGTAGACCCGCGCCACCATGCAAGAAGTCCAGGCTACTCTGCCAAAATGAGTAGCCATGTGGATGTGCATTGAGGTGTCAGGCACATGTGCAAAACAGGTCATGTTTTTCAGTCAGTCTGGTTGAGGAATCAGAGGACTTCCAGCACCTGCTATGACCTGATTATAACCACGTGAGAGACTAAGCGAGAATCACCCCCTGAGCTCAGCTAAAGCACAGAACCATGAGAAATTAAAGTTGCAACTTCAGCCACTAATTTTGAGATGGTTTGTTATGCAATGATGAAAACTGGAATAAAAATTATGAAAGCTTTTGTGATTAATTCTTAGAACTTCATATACACCCACTGCATTGCAATATAAGTTCCACAAGGGCAGGGATTTTTGTCTGGTTTCGTTTACTGATATACCAAAGATGGACACCAGTATCTGGATTACTACAATGGCCTCCTAACTGGTTTTTCACATTATTCTTGCCTCTACTTTCCATTTCCCAAACAGGAGTCAGAGTGGCCATCGTCAAAACTTATATCAAAGTGTTTCCTGATACCAGCTTAGGCTATGCCTGTATTATGCATTATCATTACAGTCAATACATCTCTTTCATAGCACTTATTATACTCTATTTTTTATCATAATTTGCATAATTGTGTTTTTTTTTAAATGTTTGTTACCTTCTCTAGATTCTACTTTCCACCAGTGGGGGACCATGGATATCATTCACTGATCCATTCCAATTTCAAGCACAGTGCTTAGTACATGGTGGTGTTCAATACATATTTGCTGAATGAGGAACTACTTGAAATATCTTTTGCCCTTGACTTGATTTTGTAATATAAATTTATTTATTATGCTTTTAGTTTGCCTCTTCGGGGAATTTCTAGTTGCAAAAGAAAAAAAATAAAACTAATGTTTTAGACAATTTTTCAGAAGCTTTGAGAAATGGGTCAGGAAAATATTTACCCAAGATGTGACTATATACTCTATCAGTCTCTGCATTAACTTTGGATTCTCTTACAGAAAGCAGAGATCTAGCCACTCTTTACTGAGAATCAGTCTTCAGATTCTATCTTGTTCGTCAATGCAAAATAAAAAGAAACAATTTTCCCGCTCCCCCACCCAGTTCTCATTTTACCCTTTAAGTTTACTATAACACTGTTCTTTAATAAAAATACTGATTGTCTTCATTCTGTCACATATTTATATTTATTAACTTATTTAGAGTAAGAATAAAAGATTCTCCAACTCACTCCTACAGAGATCTTGGAAAGCATAAAGATATGATTAATATAATTATACCAATCCTAGCAAATCAAAATCACTACAAAAACCTTCTACACTAATAAAAAATGGAGCCAGACTGACTGTTAGGTAAAGCATATGCTAATAAAGCACAGAAGTGGTTAAACACAAGGACATTTCTCTATATAAGAGACCAAAGGCCCAAATATTCAATAACAAAAATTTCAGCCATATGTGCACTTATGTAGAACAGATTATTAACTGTTCTCCTCCATAAATATAAGAAATGAATTGCAATAAATCTGAATAATTTAAAATTATTTTTCTTTCTCAAATCACAGCCATTAAACAGTGATGATCATTCAGTGGAAATATTCATCTAATATTCTGTATGACAGAAACACCAAGTTCATTTTGCAGTGTCAAATGGAGGCAAATTCTACAAATGCTTATATTCAAAAACATCTTTAAAGTAATTACATTTTTATTGAACAACATTGTCAGCATTCTTTTTTTTTTTTCTTTACATATGCTGCTAAAGCTGTGTTTGGAATCCAAGATTATTCAATTTAATGACTAATAGAGGAATATGCCTACCTGACTTCCAATTTTGGCCTAAATTACCCTTAAATTATAGAAACTCAGGGAAGTTTAGAGTTGAAAGTTTTCTAGAGTTTATCTAATCCAATGGGTTTCAAAATTTAGCATCCCTTAAAACCACTGGAGAGGGCTTTTAAAACAGACTGCTGGGCCCTACCCTTGGAATTTCTGATTCAGAAAGTCTGGGTGGGGCCTGAGAATTTGCTGCTCTAACTAGTTCCCAGATAATGCTAATGCTACTGGTCCAAGGATTGCATTTTGAAGATCACTGATCTAACCTACCACTTACATTTTAAATATAAAGAAATAAAGGCCCAGAAAACTTGAAAGATTGATCCAAGGTTCTGCCACAGTTAGTGGCAAAGGTGGCAACACAGGGCAGAATTAGAATCCAGCTCTTCTAGTTCCAAGAATAGTAGTGCATTTTTGATTCAACTTTCCCAGTCTGAGGTATATTTAGTATTGCCGAAGGTGTTAACGAATAAGCTTTAGGAAAAAGTAAGACACGTACAAGGAAAAGAGAAGGCAAAGTAAACATCCTCTCCCGGTTGACAAAATTAAAGACATGCAGAACCACACCAAGAATTGTCGGATTCAGGTATTTCTTTGTGGCCACTACTTCCTTTTGAAGTTCATTTCCCTCTAAACATCTAAGGACTAACTTTACATTCTTACATTGCAACGTCTTTGTTGATAACTTTTCAGTAATTCCATTACAGCAAATCACAGGGTTGTCAAATCTTCAAGGATCAGAAGACCATGAGTTGACAAGTAGCAGATGCACAAAAAGAAGTTTTAAATAATGTGCATTCATTCCCCATGTGGAGTGAAGTAGAATACTTCTTATTTGATGATAGTAAAACCAGCCGGGAAGTAACAAAGAATATAGTTATTCCATGATATTTGCAGATTCTACCACTTTTATTCAGGGAAGAATCAAAGATTCAGAAGAAAGAAAATTCTTAAATTTTCAACAAGCTGTTTCTGTTTAAGGACAGAAGTTTCTGTTAAAATTTAGTATAATTGTGATGTCACTGAACACAGTGAAAGCTGCAGGCGAACAGAACATTTTCATTGTAATACCACTACTGTAGGCACATTTGAAACACTATAGCTTCTTCAGACTATAATTATAACTGTTTGTTGCTTCTGTGGTTTCCAAGATAATAGAAGTTGTTCGCAAAATTTACACAACACTGATGTGTTGCATATAAAATATAGACAGTCACGTGCAAAATACCCCATTATATAGTTTCTCATAGAGAGAAACAGCTGAGAAACCTACAGACCATCAAATTATGACTCCAGTGTTTCATTAGAAGCAATTAGAGTCCGGAACCAAAGGTACCACCAAAATGCTTGGTGTAATTTGGTTAATACCATTTAAGAGCTGGGCCACAGGTGCTTGAATCTAAAGAAAAGAACAATCCTAGTGAGTATATAAGGTTTTATTATTGTATTGGTATTTAGTTCTATAGTTACAGCATCAAAAGTAGGACTGGGGGAGAAAGTACATGTTAAGTGAGGAGAAAGATTCAAAATTACACCAATTCATTGCACAAGCAGTGAATAGGGGTCTACTCTGTGTCAGCCATAGTGCCTGTTCTCAAAGAACACAAAATCCAGCAGGAGAGCTGGGCATGGATTCAAACCTTCAGCAAACATTGAACAGTGCTGGAAAGAAAGAAATTAGGGGAAATTGGGAGAAGATGGCAGAGTAGGAAACACCAGGAATCAGTCCTTCTACCAGAGAAACTATTAAACTGGCAGGAACTGTCTGAATCAACTAGTTCAAAACTCTAGAGTTCAGTAGAACACTTTTCAGCACCCAGGGAAGGGCAGGAGGAAGCAGCTGGTAATTTACGGTGATACCAGTAAATTGCTCTCTCCATGCAGGCAGTAACCTTCGCCCATGCCCCAGTCGCATGGCAGGCAGCAGTGGTCCCTGGCGTAGCTTGCTTGTGCCACAAAGGGACATAAAAATCCAGTTCTCCAAGATGAGGGTCGGGGGAGCACAGTCCATCTTGGATTAGCTACTTCAGAAGGCTGGGAGCCTGGCTCAGAGGGCAGCCAATGTTCCCACCCACCCTAGGAAAAGAGCCTTCAAGACTGGATGCTTCCACAGGGCTTTGGAGGAGAGCTGAAGGGCTGCATTTGCTGTGCAGGTACCAAGTCAAGAAAGTGCAATGGTGGATGGGGGGAATGGGATGCTTTGGGTGTCCTTTTTTATTTTTAATTTTATTTTTATTTTTGGAGTAATGAAAATGTTCAAAAAATAGATTGGGGTGATAAATGCACAACTATATGATGGTGCTGTGAACAACTGCACACTTTGGATGATTGTATGATATATGAATATATGTCAATAAAATTGAATTAATTGCATTTTTAAAATGCTATCAAAAAAAAATAATGCTGACCATTATCGCAGCATCTTCAAATAAGAACCCCAAGCATCTATATAATTTTTTCAGGTTCTCCACCTGATTATGATGTGCATTCAAGTTTAACACCCACTGAACTACTGTGAGCTGTTTTCTACGTAACTCTCATTCTCCCTGTTATTTTAATTTAAAAATCATCCTTTCATGATTAAGAACATACTTCTAGTCTCAAGTATTTTAAGTAGTCAGAAAACTTATTTGAATCCTCAAATTGTCCTCCAATCTTTTTCTACGTATGTGAATCTTGCTATATATGCAATAATAACTTTGAGATCCTTCCTATTCAACATTTGAACTGATTTGTAAATTATTTTAAGGTTCTCAAATAATTGTACTTTTATATTGAACTATACTTCTCTAGGAGGAAAAAAAAGAAAGAAAGTGCGGCTTTGGGGAGCCATGGAAGAGCTCCTGGTGCCCCTCCGGGCCCCTTTCTCATCCCCTGCCCAGGGCAGTCTGGAGCTGACAGGTGCCCCCCTGTGAGCCCCTGGCTGTCTCCGGTTGGGAAAGACTGACTCTGGAAACTCCTCTCTGTGCCCCCTCCATCCCCCTCCCTCCCCTCGTCCCCAGAATTTACCTTCCAGGCAAAAGCAGCTAGAGACAACAAAAGCAGTATAAGCAACAATTGACACACACACACATAACAAAAAGCAGCCTGAGGAAAAGGCTTACCTGCTCCAATTCCTGCTGTGGAACACCTGAGAGAGGGAGAAGTTCTGTTTCCTGTGAAGCAGAAAGAGCAGTCAAACTCCTGTCAACAGGGGAAGTCCTAAGGCACAGGCCTTTGGTAATGGCTGCTGGTGATGGTAGTGCAATATTGTGAACATAATTAATAGCCCTGAATTACAGACTTGAATGTAGTTAAAAGGGGAAATTTTCCATTATATATACGTTACTAGAAAAAAATTTTGTAAAAAATCACGGAACTGCACAACACAGTGAAGCTTAAGTTAAACCAGACAATAGTTAATAGAACAATTATAAAAATGTACTTTCATCAGTTGTAACAAACGTACCACACCAATGCAATAGGGTGGTATATGGAAACCTTGTATTTTATGCATAATTCTTCTGTAAACCCACAACGTTTATAATATAAAAAGAAAGAAATTACAATATAACCTGTTAGTAATATATAGAACAGTGCTTCAGTGTTTAAGGGACTGTGAAATTAAGAAACTATCACCACCAATAAATGATACTCAGATATGTCAAGAGGAACTGAAAGAAGTTTGCATATGGAAAAGGAGATTACCTGGCAGGAAATAAAGCCAAGAAAATCAGGGGTAAATCAGATCCATTAGAAAACTATGCTAAGGAATTTATTCCTTGTTTCTAGACAATGGAAACCATGGACAATGAGAGTGATAAGAGTTTTTGAGAAACCGCTCCTGTGGGCACATCTAGAAATGGTTGTCAAAATGTAAAAGATACCTTTTTGTAGTGCCTGGATGGGCTGTTGTAATAAAAAAGACTTTCTAGGAAACAGTGTCAAGGAATCCAAGAGGTTAAAGAGATCTGGAGTGGATTCCTACACTAGGCTTAGCTGCTAATTCCCAGTGGCCTAGAACCTAAACTTCAGTGAGTCATGTTTTGGAGACAAGACACAAACCTGAGGCAAAAGCAGAAGTGGACTTCAACCCAAAGAAGGTAGATGGAAGGAAACAATTTTAAAAAATCAGGAAATAACTAAATGAAAATCAACGACAAAATTCTGAGCATCAATACAGCTAAAAGTTTGTTCCATAATAATAATAAGGAAAAGTCTCTGACAAGAATAATCAAGAAAAAGAGATGAATGCAAAATAAACAATATTAGGAATGAAATGGAAACTTAATTAGTGATGTAGCACAGACTTAAAAGATGGTGAGAGGATATCATCAACTTTATGACAATAAATTTGAAAGACTCAGTGAAATGGGCAAATTTCGAGAAAAATATGCTATCAAAACATACTCACAAAATCCTAAAGAATACCCCAGGCTCTGTCTAATATTCTATAAAAGTTTTACCTATTAAGTTTATTTTTTCAGAAACTCAAAGCCTCCAGATGGCTCCTATGCCCGATAAGCCTTCAAACCCAGAGGTACCAGTTTCTCCAAGAACATCAAGCAGTTTCATTCCTCTACCCCATAATGTCAATGCCCAAAGAAGTTAGAATGGTCATTGCCCAGATATCCCTGAAGATTGAGAGAATGATCAAATGAGAGGGAGGATTTGTAACTGAGAAGTTAGGAATTTACAAATGATTATGACTACTGACTCATTATATAGTTATTTCTTTTTTAGTTTCTAGGGTATTAGAATAGCCAGAAGGAAATACCTGAAGTTGCTGAACTCTAATCCAGTAGCCTTGATCTTTGATAATGATTGTATAACTATATAGCTTTCATCTTGTGACCATGTGATTGTGAAAGCCTCATGACTGATGCCCCCTTTCTCCAGTGTGTGGGGAGATGAGTAATAAAATAAAGACATGCATAAAGGAGAAAAGCATACTCATGAAGACCCAGAAGGCCTGAAAAGTGTAAAATCACTCAAGAAATTGGACAATGTCATTTAAAATTTCCCACAGAGGAAAACAAATTGTTGATACAGTTCTTTTGATGTGTTTTTACCAAAAAGTAAAGGAATATATTATTCCACTCTGAGAGAGAAAAGAAAAAGGGGAAAACTCCCCAACACATTTGATGAGACTGTCATATCCTCTATAATAAAACCAAACAGTATCAATTTGAGAACAGGCCAATCTCGCATGAAGTATGAAAAAATAATAAGTTATATCAACAAACTAAATCCAGGATATATTAAAAAGATAATACATTCTAAACAAATTGTGATTAATCCAGGAACGGAAAGTTGATTCAACATTAGAAAATTACTAATTTACTTCATAACGGTAAGGATTAAAAGAGAAAATCAAAATCACCCCAATAGATGTAGCAAAAACATTCAATGAAGTTCAGCAACTGCTCAGGTACAAACTCTTAAACTAGAAATAGAATACACCTTTTTTACCTGATAAATTCTATCTCAAAAATCACCTACAGCCTCAAAGAAAGATTATCAGGGATGTGACAAAATTGCTTTCTATCCTTGCTTCTAATCAGCTTTGTACTGGGAATTCTTAAAACAAAATAAGGAGAAGAAATAAAAACGAAAGAAGAGAAACGAAAGGAACAAATAAAAGTATCATAATTTACAAACAATGTAATGTATGCAATCTAAAACAAATTATTAAAAATTAAAAAGAAGTTTAATGAAGTCAGTGAGTACAACTGCATTCTATTCCTCAGAAAAAGTGATAAGGAAATATAATTTTAAGTACTATTTACAATAATTATCTAAGAATCTAAAGTACCTAAGAATAAAACTATAAATTTTATTTAAAAAATTTTGAAAATTATAATTATAAAAAATTATAATTTTTTAGAAAATTATAAAAATTTATTTAAAGAACTATAAAAAGGCTTAAATGGAAGGATATACTATATACATTGATAAAAGGATTCAATAGTATAAATCATAAATATCCTATTTTCCTGAACTTGATTTTTAGACTTACTGCAATTCATAGCAAAACACCAAGCAGGAAGGACTTCCACTTCCAGGAAAATGGAGTACATGTACTTTTCACTATTGAAAGGACAACTAAAAACAATATATAGTATATATAAAATATATATACATTATATATAAATACATAGAGAATATGAAAAATTGTGACACAAACTCCGATAAGAACTTAAGAAAAAATAGACAAACACACAATTAAAATTGGAGACTTTAACACCTCTCTCTCTCAACAATTGATAGAACTAGACTGAACATCATCAAGGATGTAAAAGAACACAACAGCACCATCAAGTTACAGGATTTGGTCAACATTATAGAACACTCCACCTAATAACAGAAGGCACATTCTTTTCAAGTGTCTGTGGAATGCATACTAAGTTAGACCATATCCTGGCCCATAAACAAACCTTAAGAAAACTTAAGATAATGCAAATCATAAAGAGTATTTTCTAATCATAATGGAATCAAACCAGAAATCAGCAACAGAAAGATAAAAGGAAGATTTCCAAACACTTGAGAATAAACCACACACTTCTAAATAATCCATGGGTCAAAGAGAAAGACCCAAGGGAAATCAAAAGAGACACTGAATTGAATGAAAATGAAATTATATCAACATTTGTGGAAAACAGCTAAAGCAATACTTTCTAACACTGAACGCATGTATTAGAAAATAGGAGGAGTCTCAAATCAATAATCTAACTCCCTCCTCAAGAATTTAGAAAAAGAAGAGCAAAACAAACACAAAGCAAGCAGAAGGAAGTAAATAATAAAGCTAAGAGCTGAAGCCAATGAAATTGAAACAGAAAAAAATAGACAATATCAATGAAACAAAGAGCTGGTTCTTCGAAATGTTGAATAAATTGGCAAATCTCTAGCAAGACTGATAAAAAAAGAGAGAGAAAAGGTACAAATTGCCAATATCGGGAATGAAACAACTCATATCACTTTAGATCCTATAAATATTAAAAGGATAATAAGGGAAATCCTATGAACAACTCTACGTACATAAATTTGACAACTTAGATGAAACAGGCCTTCCTTAAAAAGTCAGCTCACCCAATATGAAATAGATAATTTCAATAGCCCTATAACTAATAAGGAAATTCAATTTGTAATTTTAAAACTTCCAAAAAGAAAACTCCAGACCCAGATGGTCTCACTGGAAAATTTTATCAGATATGTAAAGATGTAATACCAATCTATACAACCTCTTTAAAATAGAAAAGGAGGGAAAGTTTCTTCAACACATTACGTGAAGCCAGTATTATCCTAATATAGATCCTAATATAGATGCAAAACTTTAACAAAGTATTCACAAATAGAATTCAGCTATGTATAAAAAGGATTCTACACCATAACCAAGTGGAGTTTATTCCAGGGATGCAACGCTGGTTCGATATTCAAAAATCCACCAATGTAATCACCATATCAGCAGGCTAGAGAAGAAAAATCACATTATCATAACCATCAATGCAGAAAAAACATTTGACAAAATTTAACACACATTTATGATTAAAAGCTCTCAGAAAAATAGTAACGGAGGGGAGCTTCCTCACCTATATGAAGAACCTACTTCTACTATTTTACATAATGGTGAAAGACTGAATGTTTTCCCTCTAAGTTGGGGAAAGTCAAGGATGTTCACTCTCACCCCTCTTATTCAACAAAGCACTGAAAATTCTACGGAGTGCAATAAATCAAAATAAGGAAATAATAAGCATCCAGATCAGAAGGAAATAAAACTGCCCCATTTGCAGATGATATTATTGTCTACATTGAAAATATAAAAGATTCTACAAAAAGATTCCTAGTGCTAATAAGTGAGTTCAGTAAAATCACAGGATATAAGACAAACATACAAATCAATTATATTTCTATATAGTAGCAATGAACATTTGTACACCAAAATTAAAATTACAATACTAATTACAATCACTCAAAAAAACTGAAATACTTAGGTGAAAGTTTAACAAAATATGTACAGGACTAGTGTGTTGAAAACTGCAATGCTAATGAAAGAAATTAAAGATCTAAATAAATGGCGAGATATGCCATGTTTATGCATTGGAAGACTCAACATACTAAAAATGTCAATTCTCCCTATATTGATATATGGATATAATGCAATTCCTATCAAAATCCCAGTGAGATTTTTTTTTTACAGGTAAGGACAAGATTTTTCTAAAATGTATATGGAAAGGGAAAGAAACTGGAATAGCTAAAACAATTTTGACAAAGAACAAAGTAGGAGGAAGACATTTCAAGACATTATATACTTACATTGCTCAAGACTGATATTAGCAGAGGCAGAGACACATAGTTCAATGCAACAGAACAGAGAACCCAGAAGTAGGCTTACAAAAATATGCTCAACTGATTTTTGACAAGGGTACAAAAGCAATTCAATGGAGGAAATATTGCCTTTTGAACAAATGGTACTGCAGCAATTGGACAACCATAGGTTAAAAAAGAAGAAGAAGAAAAGAAAAGAAAAGAAAAGAAGAGAAGAGAAGAGAAGAGAAGAGAAGAGAAGAGAAGAGAAGAGGAGAGAAAAGAAGAGAAGAGAAAAGGAAAAAGAAGACCTCACCCTAAGTCTTACACTTTATACAAAAATAGCTCAAAATGGGTCATGTACTTAAACATGAACAGTAAAACAAGAAACTTTTAGAATAAAAAAATTGGAGAAAAACTTTGGGATATAAGCCTAGGCAAAGAATTCTTAGATTTGACACCAAAAGCCCAATCCAAAAGGAAAATTGATAAATTGGACTTGATCAAAATTAAAAACTTTACCTTTGAGAAAGACCCCATGAAGAGGATGAAAATACAAGCCACGGGCTGGGAGAAAACATTTGCAGCCTACACATGTGACAAAGGGCTACTATCTAGAATATAAAAAGAACTCTCAAAATTCTAGAGTAAATGAGCAAACAATCCAAACAGAAAATAGACAATAGACATGAAGAGATACCAATTATTGATAGATGCAACAACCTGAATCAATCTCCAGATCATTGCATACTGTATGATTTCATATATATAATATTCTATATAAAATTAGAGAAACAGAGAACAGATTAGTGATTGCCAGGGATTATGGAGGGTGTAGGAGCAGGATGGAAGTAGGTGTGGTTATAAAATGGCAGCATGAGGGATCCTTGAGGTGATGGAATGTTCTATATATAGACTGTATCAATGTCAGTGCCTTGGTTGTGATATTGTACTACTGTAAGATATTACCATCAGGGAAAACTGGGTATAGGAAGCACAGGATCTCTCTGTATTACTTCTTATGAATCTGCAATTAACTCAAAATAAGTTTAATTGAAAAAAAAAACAGGTTTTTCATGAAACTTAAAAAACTGAATCTAAAATGCATACGGAAGAACAAAGAGCCATTAATAGTCTGAAGAAACTTCTATCTAAAGAATAACAATCATTGGAGGGAATCGACCTATCAGATATCAAAACCTAAACTAAGTTATGAGCAGTGCTCATTTTATTAATTTTTAAATGCTATGTATACATTATACACATGCTTTAATATGCTTATTTCACAATATGAAGTATTGTGTTCACAGTAAAACGCAAATGTATTTTATTCACAATAAAAAGTGAAAACCAAAAGAAAGTCTGAATAGGGAAAATAGATCAAGTCTATGTTTAGATTATTCTGGTGGACATAAAAAATGGAAAACACAGAAGGCTCTTTGCTATCTAGGAGGAAGAAAATCAGGTGCTAACCTGGGCAATGTCAAGTTTAGATATAAAAGAGAAATTTTGTGAACATATATGGAATTTGGTGACAGAATGGATGTGCGAATAGGGGGGAATCTGTTGATATGTTTTGTGCCTGGATTATTAGAAGGATGACAATGGTCACCAAAGAAAGAACTGCAGAGAAGCTTCTATTTGAGGAGAAATAGGAACAAGCAAAGGACAGATAGAAAGAGATGCACAAGAGAACATTGTCCCAAAAGCCAAGAGAGGATTAACAAGTCACAGTTTGGACTGGGTAGCTTCAGTCTCTGTAAAGCGTGTTCTGAGGTCCTCTGCTGGTATGGATTGCACGGGAATATTTTTCTGAACTTTAGGAGAGTGGAGAGGGTTTGGAATAGCAGCTGTGGGAAATTCAATAGGGAAAAAAAACAGAGACAAATAAAAAGACCACTGAGCAGCAATGAGGACCCAGCTTAGGCTGGTGGCATGAATTTGTAAGAGAGCCAGCTGGCACGATTCATAATCTACTCCAGTTATCAGTGAGCAGTTATCAAGGTTGCAAACATTACCATGTATAAATCATACAAACATACACTCACACACACATATACCCCCACAGTCAGGTTTGGGCTAAATAATTTGTCAGAGGTCTATCAAAAGCCATAGGCAAAGTGGCTGAGAGATCTCAAATGGAACTGAGAGGTCACTCCAGAGAGCATTCTTATGTGCTATATAGATATCCCATTTAGTTTTTAGTGTACTGGAATAGCTAGAAGGAAATACCTGGAACTGTTGAACTGCAACCTGCAACCCAATAGCTTTAATTTTTGAAGACGACTACATAACTATGTAGCTTACATGGTGTGACTGTGTGATTGTGAAAATCTCATGGATCACCTCCCTTTATGCAGTGTATGGATAGATGAATAAAAAAATGGGGACAAAAACTAAATGAAAAATAGGGTGGGTTGGGGGGAATGATTTGGGTGTTCTTTTTTACTATTATTTTTTATTCTTATTTTTATTCTTTCTGGTGTAAGAAAAATGTTCAAGAATAGATTGGGGTGATGAATGCATATAGTTATATGATGGTACTGTGAACAGTTAATTGTATACCATGGATGATTGTATGGTATGTGAATATATCTCAATAAAATTGAATTAAAAATATATAGATGGAGGAGAGCAAAACAAAACAAAACAAACAAAAAACAAAAACAAAAAACAAAAAAAACCCATAGGCTACAACTTAGGAGGAAGAGACTTTGTAAAAATCCCTTCTACCAGCCAACATAATTTTCATGGATGACTAAGCATTTCCATCTAGGCCTAGATTTTACAGGATTCTGGTTGATCAGAATTTCTGGGAAAACTTACAAGAAGGCTAGTGGAACAAACTGCAGTCCCCACTGCAGCACTTCACCCTGAGGCTATATGGATATTCACCCTTTCCCTCCTTTCCATCCATGTTAGATTCTCCTCCCCTTCAGCTAGCACTTTTGTTGACCCAAGTAGCTGTCCTGGTGGGTTGACCTAAGCCCTCATCTCCGGAATCTGAGCCCATTTTCCATGCCTTTCTCAGGCCATGGGTATTGTACTTGCATTTTACAGTTAAAGTGGGCATAGGAGTCACACATATGCCTCTCTGCCCTCATTAGTAAGCAGCAGCCCTACCTCTTCATGATGATCAGGGCCAACAAATCCTGGCAGTATGTTAACATCTTGCTTTGCTTGCTGGCCTACTGTCTTAAGGAGAGTTCAAAGTGATGCGGCAGCAGCCATAGCTTTGAGTTTAGTAGGGTCTTACTATAAGCCCTGGTGGAAGCATCCTTTTCTGACAATCAGGACCTCTAGACCCGGAGTCCAAAGTTTGCAGGGATGAGAAGCACATATTCATCAAGTGGGCTGCTGACAGTGATGGTGAGGAGGGCAACTCCTACTTGCATCCCTAAATCCCCAGACCCATGCATTTTACCCATTGAGGCCACAGTGCCATATAATGGCTCAGCTGTATAGCATAACTGAATGGTACCCATTCTGGCAGTGCGTCATCTCTCAGCTGGCAACCCAGCCATACCTTCCAGAGGTCATTCAATATATTCTATGGTCAAATACCAACTGCCACACAACATTTGCTATAAAGTGGTCCCTTGGTCCAAATAATGTTATTTTGGATTATCTGTCAGTAAATCAAACACTTAGTGAAACCTCAGACAGTGGTGCTGGCCAGGAACCTAAGAGCATAAAAGGCAAACCCACACCCATAGTGTATGCACAAATCGCTGTCATAATGAAACACTGTCCTTTGCATAGTGGAAAGGGTCTGATGTAGTTACTTGCCAGTGAGTAGCTCTTGGTCTCTCAAGGGATGTTACTGTTTCAGGGGCTCTGCTGTGTTCTCTTTTGGTGGCATGTGAAACATCAGCAGTGGCAGAAGCTAGGCCAGTTTTCATAAGAGGGAGCCTTTTCTCTTAGATCCAAAATGGCTATTCCAACACGAATGTCTTTTCCATTCATGAGGTCATTGTGTGAGCACTGGGATAACTGAGGAAAGAAACTGGCTGACATCCACTGACTCATTCTGTCTGCTTGGTTGTTTAGTGCCTCTTCTGCAGTAGATGCTCTCTAATGGGCATAATTGTGTGGTAAAATGAACTTCACAGTTTGTACATGTTCCCACAAGTCCATCCCATGCCTCTTTTCCAGACTTTATTCCTGATCTTTGAATCTTTCTTCTTCTAGGTCCCTGACCAACCAGCCAAACCATCCATTCAGCAGGAATCTCTGTATGCCTTCTCTCAGGCCACTGCTTTTCCCATACAAAGTGGATGACCAGGTAAACTGAGGGAGGAGTTCCCCTCAACACTGTCTTTCAGGATCTCCTCTAGGTAGGCTGTCCATTACTGGTTACACCCCTATACGAAGTGGACCTATCCATGAACCAAGATTGGACTTTTTCATCCTCTGTCAGTTGTTCATTGGAATTCCCCATGAGGCCATAGATGTAAGCTCACACAGAGGCCTCACTGTAACAGTGGTAGATGACTTGGACGCCACCAGTTTGCAGCCTCTGGACCTGTTCATACTCAATCCTAGATGTATCACTTCTCTTTAAAGTGGACTATTGTCATCTGACCTTAAGACTTTGTAAGTCTGACAGTACTCAGCTCAAAGATAGGAAGTTCTGGCTTCCTGGGTTACTTGGTGACCCACAGTTACATGCTCAGTTTCCACCAGGCCTGATAGAAAGTCAGGAGCTGTTTTTCAAATGATACATAGTTCTCTGCTGCAGATGATCTGACCTTGTTCCAAAACACTAAGGGCTTCTCCTTTTGGGGCTGTCCAGAGGCTCTGCATGGCATCTTTCTCATCCACAGCTGTCTCTACTACCACGGAATTTTCTGTCATTGGCCCAAGGGGCAAGGCTGCTTACAACAATGCCAAGGCCTCCCTCAAAGCTAACATCCTTCTCTAGTATCCAAGAAATACACTGTAACAATATTCCCAAATGCAGAATATACTGCCTCCAAACCTAAAGAAGCCTACCAAATGTTGTGTCTCTGCCTTAGTGGTGAGAAGTTCAAGGTACAATAAACTTTTCCTTTAAAGGGGATATCCCAGCATGCCTCAGACCTAAAAACTTTACTAATGTCATAAGCCCTTGTTGGATGCCCATCTGTCTTGTGCCTAGGAGCACCATGTTCTATGAGCCATCTGCAAAGATCCCAATGCATCAGTCTCCTCTGGCTACCATTACAACCTTACTCATCATGGTAATTGCACTCACCTAGCTTCTTACAGTTAATTGCTTCCATCTGGCTTCTGCTTTTCAAAGACTCTATCATACACACTGCCCCAGGGGAGCTCAGTTCTTTTACAGCATCTCCTACCATTAGCCCTGACCTACAAAGGACAGCTACTATGAGCCTCTTAAAGATGCTGATGTCACCACCAATGCATGCTTTATTGTCCTGATAAATTGGGTGTCCTCCAGGCCCCCCTGAGGAACCTGGCCAGTGGATAGGTTTTCAAGCCTTGTATGGTAGACTCACTGTAGCATGTCTACTCCTCTAAGCCTTGGGACCAACTCCATGGAAGTCCTAGCAACTTTACTTCAACTAATGTGACCCATTGCTTTTACCAAGCTTCCAAGACAATCCCAGCAATATATTAGAACTGACCCCCAGGCCCTTGCCAGGGTATTAAATTCGGTGTCATGGGAAAATGTCTGTTGCGGTTGCTAATGCTGCCATTATGCAAAATACCAGAAATGGATTGGCTTTTATGAAGGGGGTTTATTTGGTTACAAATTTATAGTCTTAAGGCCATAAAGTATCCAACAGAAGGCATCAACAATAGGGTACCTTCACTGAAGGATGGCCAATAGCGTCCGGAAAACCTGTTAGCAAGGCACATGATTGACATTTGCTCTGGAGTTCTGGTTTCAAAAATGGCTTTCTCCCAGGACGTTTCTCTCTAGGCATCTAGGGTGTTCTCTTACTTTCTCCCAGGCAAATTCTGGACCAGTAAAAGTCTACTTTCAATGGCTGTCTCCAAAATGTCTGTCTCTCAGCTGCAGCTGCTCTTAACTCCTTCTGTTTGTGAGCTCTTTTATGGGACTCCAGTGATTAAATCAAGACCCATATTGAATGGTGGGGCTACACCTCCATGGAAATAATCTAATCAAAGGTATTACCCACAGTTGGATGGATCACATATCCCTGGAAACATCCAATCAAGAGGTCACACCCTAATCAAAAAGATTAATGAGTCTGCCCCCACAAGATTGCATCAAAGAACATGGTGTTTTGGGGGACATAATACGTCCAAACTGGCACAGTGCCCCATATGAAGAAATTCTCCCTTGACCAGCTTTATCTCCCCTCTACCCAATCCAACAACTTATGGATCCATTCCTAGATATAGTCTCCTGGTTCCTTCTGGAACGTGCTGGGCAAGTCCTGTAGATATCTAGCCCATTCCCAGTACATCTGTTGAAATTTAGCCATAGTTAGAGGTCTGGGGCCAAGAGGAGAGAAAGGGGCAGAGAAGGGAAAGCATTGTCTTGTAAGGCATCTACCTCATTTGAGACCTCTTCATAGTCTTCAAGCGAGGGGAAAATTTCCAGCTACCAACAAGGAGTGAGCCACGTCTACAGAGCCAGAGGTTTCAAGAAAATCAGGGATGTAAGGTTCTGAAGCACATTTACCCTGAAATTCCAGTCCAAGTCTCAAGATCCCATTTGTTTCTTATCAGGGCCTAACTTGGACCCAAGGTACTTGCCTAGTCTGAGAAATAAGTCTTCTCAGAAATTCATTCACTTTTACAAATAAATCTAGGGTGACCAACATTGCCTGATCTTCAGTTGTGTCTTCCCTTCACTTGCAGAAGATGAGGGCCTCAAATGCTTACAAGAAGACCACCTAATACATCACTTTAAATTGTTGATTAATAGATCTGAGCCTGCCATTTTCTCTCTTCAGTGAATTAATGGTGGGTAGCTGAGACATTGCACCAGTGACTGCATCTCTTCCACCTGTGATCCATTCCAGTTCATCACAAGTAAGAGTCATAGGAATTGCACTTTCCTAGAATCCCAGGGATGATCAATATTCCACCTGCCACCTGTGAGGGGTGCACATTCCCTGCCATCCAGTCAACAAAGAATCTAAATCCAAATTTCCATTCTTAGAGTGTGCTTGCTAAGGCCAGTTGTCATAGATTGGGTTTGCTAGCATCAGAGCCTAAGAAAGGGATCCTTCTTCAGGTTATTTACTGAGTAAACACTCAGAATAAGGGGAGTAAGGGAAGCAGGATAGGGCAGGGGAAGGCACTAAGCAAGGATGTGAAGCCTGTTCACAAAAGAAACTCTGGGCACAAATTATACCAGAATTGGTCCCACCTTGAAACCAAAGGGCCACACATTTTTACCCCTGTGTCAGATAGTCATTGGCTAAAGGCTGCTGAGGGGGTGCAGAGTTGGTGCAAATGTGTAGCTTTCCTGTTTGGGGCAGTTCTGCAGACAAAGGGAGAGCTATGAATAAGATATCAGCCAACACTCAGACATATCAGCTAGGAAATGATACATCCACAGCACGCAAAAGGGATGAGGGCAGGGTTCTGACAACATCCACTAAACTACTATGTCATAAGGTGCCTTTAGTTTAATAAATGATGGTAATGCGGAAGAGCAATTCCATGAGGAATCAAACAATAAATTTAAAGCCAGTTGATGACATGCTAGAGCTTGTTCCTATCAGCCTGTAAGACCCAACTGCATGCTTCTCTTCCCAACTCCATGTCCAATGATGTCATGTTGGGAGCTCGAAACTGGCCTTGGTGGGAGTATTTGCCCGTGGAAAGTGGCAAATGCTACAAACCGTGGGGGGTAAAGGGCTAGTTGTTGAACACTTACCAGCTCAACACCAGAGCTGTGCAAGTGAAGGATCATTATTCCTCATTTTAAGGATGAGGAAAATAAGCTAAGAAAGAGCAATGAAATGGAAGAATTAGAATTAAAATCCTTTTCTATGCATTGTAACTGGGCTATTTTGTTTGCTTCAGTACACGCTTATTGAGTGACAACCATGTGCCAGGCATTGTACTCTGTTCTAGAGATAATAAGATGACAAAGACACATTCTCAGTCCAGAAGGGAAATGAAATTCCACAACGGAAAATTCAACCTTTGGAAACCAAGAACATAATGTCTTGGGAATTGGATTGAATTGCATTTGGCTATTTTCACATCTTTGAGGTTTTAATAATGTTCTAAATACTTTTCCCCTTTAAATTTGTAAAGTGAAGATTAAAAAAAAAAAAAAAACCTAATCTAAATGCCTCAATTTTGGAGATACAGAAGTAAAAGTACTTTGGAAATACACAAATCTTAATGCAAATGGATGAAATTATTAATAGGAAAATTAATAGTGAAGCTACCAGGACCTGCAGCCATGGCTCCTTCAGTGTGTAGATGAGGATGACTCTGACATGTCCAAGCTTATCCTTCTTAAGGTGAGTCAAGGTCATTTTTTTTGGTGTTCCAATATTCACTATAGCATATATTATATGGTGTTTTAATTGAGTCAAAATAACTTTTTCAGGCTATTTTGACGTGATTTTTTTTACTATGGTCAAAATTCTTCTGGCTCTGTTGAAATGAGCAGCAGCGTTTCATCTTCCAACATTTGACGCTCTGTAATATATTCAGAGCCAGATCTGGAATTGCTCTGAAGGATTTGTTTCAAAACTTACTAACCAACTAACTGTGTTTCCAGCTGCTTGCTGACCATTCATGTTCTCATACACATTCAGGAAAGTTGTTGAGTGCAGTGTCTCCTCTCTTTGAATGTTTGATTGTGTGCCTATTTCATGACTCTCCTATTTCTAATCTTTTCTTCTGCCCCTTCCTTCTTTCTCTCATATCTTTTCCTATAAACTGCTCCCTCTCAGTCTCTGGAATTCCACTTCATTTTCCCTCTTGGCTGCTCTCTCTTACTCCGCTTATTACTGTCTGACAGAACAGTACATGATAGTCACAATTGTTGGTCTGCAGTGCCACAAACATTACTGTTTAGAAGGGCAGGGGTATATGTACCGCAGGAGAGAAACTAAAGGATGGCTTTCCATTGCCACGGTGAAAGGCACAACCACAGTTACATAATGCAGCAAAAATACCAGTTTGAACCCCTTACTGGTTCTTTGAGAAACATTCAGTGTGCACATATACATAAACATTCACATACACACACACTGTATGATTATGTATCTTTTTCTTAACTCAACAAAGAAAAGGCAACACTAGTCTTTAAAGATTCTGTTCCTTCTATTTAAAATGTCAGATTACCATGAAGGTTTATATGAGAGAGGAAAAGACAAAAAAATCACTTGCTCCAAGATTTGCTGAATGATTTCATATCATTGAATTCCACCCATTAACACTTGTATTTGGATCCTAACAATTACTGACAGAACTTTAGAAAGCAAAAGTAAAAGCTGACCAGCAGACAGTTCAAATTTCCATGTTTGCTGTCACAGTCAGCAGTTTCTGGACCATCCCAACTTATTTTCAGCTGACTAACCTGGTATATTTTAAAGAAAGCGAACACCTGCTTTGCTTTTTCCTCTTTTTCAAATGTAATATTTCATTTTTTCTGATTATTCATAAGCATGGACAGCATAACAAGTGATTAAGTGCAAAGAAAAGAGAGTTTTAAGGGGAGAGAGAGAGAGTAGTTTGTTTCCTAGGATCTATCTATCACAAATGTTTTCCACTTTAATCACTGCTTCACTGAGGACATTCTCAAACAATATTCATCAGATGCAACTTCAGGTATAAGAGTTATTTCCTTCAACATAACCTAACTGAAACTTTAAAGGAAAATTATTAGTGCTTAAAAATTACTGCAGTTTAAAGTGTGTATGTGTGGGTGTGTGTGTGTGTAAGCATGTGGCTAAAAAAAACTCTTTTTCCACCTCTCTAATTTTTGCCACTTAAAAAAATAATTTTATTACTCTCCCTTGTAAAATGTGTTTAAGTAACTAATATCCCACTAACTGGCTGCCCTTTTCTTTTTTGAATCTCCATTTTTTAAGGCAATATTGTAGATAGATAAGATTTTTGACAGAAAGGGAAAAAGTAGTTATTATTAGTTATTTTAAAATTTGACACTTCAGTACAAACCTACTCATCCTTTTCCCTTCTTATACTTAAGAACGGGTCATCAACTTTTCCGATTTTAATCAGATAGCCCAGATGGTCATGCTTATAGTAAAATTATTATTAAAGCCTGAGTAAATAAAATAATTAAGAGATTTACTAATTAATTTTTAAATGTTCTCGATGCAGTCTTTGTCCCTCCTGATTTTAACATAGTGCTTGGCATGCAGTAGTACTCAATACATGAATTTTAATTAGTTAGTTACTAATAGTCATTTATAAGTTATAATATGTATTTTGTTTTTAAAGGTGCCATATCTATGTCAAAAAATTGTGAAAACAAACCAACCATCTAACATTTATATTTATAACCATTAATTATTTTATAATAAGATATTCTGTGGCTTGCATGTTAGCAAACCTTACTTTTCTTCAAATGTCTTATCTGAGGTCTTTTGAGATATGAACCATAATAATGAGCAACTTGCAGTGATGCCTAACAGAGATTTGAAACTTGAAAATACAATCCAATTGTTTGAGTGCAGGCATGTGCCTGTTTTCTTACTGACGGAGAAGGACCTTTGGAATATTAGGAAGATGATCTGTGACTCAGCCAAGAACATTTAACTGGCTTTCCACTGCAAATCCTCCTTGTCCTCTAAATTCTCGTGGAGAGGGGGATGGGAATGATGCACGGCTTCGACGGAAGCACCGAGATTCTCTGCTGATCCATAGATGCAAAGCCCTGGACAGCTGGCATTCTTCCACAGGGAGCTACGAACACCATTTTGTCACATTGCAAGTTTCCTCAGGCAGCAGATGTCTTGTAGCTGCCATGCAGGTCTCCAACTCTACCAAGCCACCTGTACAACATAATTAATGTACCGGCAATGATTTTGTTGCTACTTGGGAAAGAATTTTTTTTAATTTAATTTTTCTCTCAACCCCTGATTAAAAGGTGGGATGATTGTACATGTAGGCTGCGTATTGTAAAACTTTAATTTACATTTGTGAGGGGAAAGTCAAATCCTGCACACTTTTCCTCTTCTCCAACCTCCCAAAAAGATTTGGGAAAATGCATCCACTTTCTATATCATTATGATTAAATCCAAACAGCAGTGTGCTGAACCACTGCACAGAAAAGTTAAACAACTAACTGTTAAATTGTTCACCCTTCTGCCTTACTCTGACACTACCAAACTTTAACATGCCTCTACCAAAACTTTGAATTGTGGGTGCAGTCCTCTTAGAACATTATCAGAGAAACATTCTGACTTTTTCTGCTACTAAAGTGATACTTACAGTACCATTGAGTCCATTTAGTTTAAAAATGAGGTTGATAATGATAATGTTTTTCCATAAGATGATCTTCTACTTTTTAACGATACCCGTAGTTTCCCTACATAAATGACTAAATCCTTACAAAATCTCTGTCTTGATTAGCACTCCTGCTAGTAAAATTTCACATACTAAATCAGCACCAGCTGTAGCAAGCAAGAAAGAAAAAGGCAAGTGTAAATGTTCCATATGCCCCACCAAATTGGCATCTGTGTCGGTAACCCTTTTTTAAAAAAACTATTGTATACATACATTCTCTTAAGTGTTTTGTTCACAGAATACTGCTAACAAAATTCTCTCTGGTGGTATATCAGGGAAAGAGCCTGTCCTTGGTATCATTTGACTGCACAAAATACCATTTCTCCTTCTCTTTTTGTGGTCACAGACATACCTGAATGTTCTATTTATGTGAGTTGCTTCAAGTTAGTGAACCTTTATTTTGACATCTGTTCTCTGTAACGTGACACTGCAGTGCTGTTAGAAAGCTGCTTTACAGTTGGAGTTTAACTGGCAATAATACCAAAAAATGGCAGAGACCAGGCTCAAAACAGATAACCTGGAATGCACTAGTGGGAGGCACTTGTGATAATTCTCATCTCATCACCCACATTTTCTTCAAATTTTGAGTGTTCCTCCCTCTCTCCCTCTCTCCCTCTCTCTTTCTCCACACACACACATACATATATATACATGTATATGTACATATACTATCAGAAATAGTCTCAAAGAAATACCTAAAATACTATCTTAGGGGGTTTTGGATAGTTTACTCATCAGGACCTTATCACTTGTTTGAAATCTGGAGGATATGGTTCTTTGGAATATATTCAGACCATCAGTATGGATCCCACAGTCACCATCAAAAAGCCACAAACATAGAAGGGCATACTAATTAAATGGTTTACCTACAAGGAGCATTGGTAGAATATTTCCCTCAGATAGCTGTCTCACAGGTGAAAAAAAAATACATATGTATATATAGGTATTTCCTTCTTTCATTGGGACTTGGCTAATTTGGTGAAGTCCATTACATTTGGAAAAAAGAACTGACTACTCCTTCTTATGTGGAGCCCACTGGTTCCTTTCATAGTCATCACATGTGTTTATAACACTGTGTTGCTCTTGTTGAGTTGCATATCGGCCTTTCTTGATCGGGTTGTAAACTCCTAGAGAGTTAGGAACAAATCTTTGTAGTCCTGTCTCCTAGGTCCTATCAGAGTACCAGAATTTAGTAGGTACTCAGTAAATGTTTGCCCATATCAAAATGGCTAAGGAGTGCTGAAGATTTTTGTCAAAAGCTCAATGAACTGGTTAGCAAACAACTTACCAACTGGGATCAAATGACCTGACTAAATAAGGACAAGGCGGAAATGGATGAACATTACCTTTGGTTGCCTGAAGTTTTCCTTCTACATAAAGACCCTCTCATAAAGTGTTACCATAGGACTATGGAGATTTAGGAAATGTTACCCTTGAAAGTTCGCTTCTATATCTAAGGGTAAAAATCAGAAGACATTTTGGTTAAATGTCCAAAATCTCTTGGGTCTTAAGATCTAATTAGCCTAAATTCTTAGTGAACGATTTACAGAAGAGCATGTGGGAAAATTCAAAATTGTTGTGTATCTTACAAACTGTCATTTTTAAAATATGAAAATTCATTCCCTTAAAAATATGTAGCTTCCCTTAAGAGGCAATGGTATCTCTCCCCAGTACTGTGAGTGTTCAAACAAAGCTGCTAACCTCCTCTCAGGGAAGCCTGATGGGAATTCCCACACTGGGAAGTTTAGATAAGATGATCCAATGTTTATATACATGAAATTCAACTACACTTACCAACCCTATAGTGATCTTACAGCTGTTAAAATTATTATACTGAACTTATTCTTAAAGCATTTGGTTGTAATATAGTTGGTAGTGACGGGGTAAAATTTGTCTTGCTACTAAGCTATATGCTCCTCAAAAGTAAAAAAAAAAAAAAAACGGTTATAGTTATTTTTATCTCTATATTCCTAGATCCCACAGTGATGCAGAGTATATACTAATACATATGTGTGTATGTATATGTGTGTGTGTGTGTGTGTGTGTGTGTGTGTGTATAGAGAGAGAGAGGAAATAAAAGAGAGACAGAGAGAGAAAGCATGAATTTTTTTTTTTAAACAACTGATTCCTTACTTTTTTGATGCTTACCTTTTAGTCCCTGCTCCTGGGCACCTAACTGGCATGCTTATTTTAATACAGTTATGTGGATGATAAATCACACACCAGTATGAGATTTCTCCAAATGACAGACCCATTTGAAATGAACTTATGAAATCAGTCAATCAGAAAGTCCGTCCTTTCTGAGCACACTGTATGTGTACAAGCCTACTGCATTTCATAGTATAGATTCATCAACCCAAAAGAATGGTCCTTGACAGAGCCAAGAGCTGAATGAAGCCACGACAGTGTACAAGCAGGCATTCTGATGGTTCTATGCCTGTGCCATGCTGGTTGTTATATATTTTGAACATCAGTTCTGGTTTCTCATCTAAGGCCATTTATAATCCTGATGAGAAGACACCATGTAAATATAATCTCACAATAATTAGGTAATAGACATATATGAAGAGCAGGGTATTTTATACAATACAAAGAGTTGAGGGGAAAATGGTCACATACAGGAGGCAAAGTTAAAGAAGTGGCGATATGTGGAATTTTAATTTGGAGCTCCGGCCTTCATATTCTAAGGCGATGCTTGGACTAGTACCATTTAGATGTATTGGGGACCACCAGTTACTGTAGCCATTGATTTTTATAATTCCATAGGCTGTGGTCCCCAAAACTACCTCATTCTCTAGAGATGCATGCCAGGGTGGTTTGTGTATGGTGGTTGCTTCCTAAAAGGCCACAGCCAGGTCACACACTATTTAAAGCGCTACTTTATTTAAGACAACTTTCAAGTGTTTCTTCTCCCTTTGCTATCTATGATTGCCCCATTTCAGTTTGCCATAGAACAGCTGTTGTGATATCCAGCATTTATCCGTTCTCCACATGCATCCAGCCCAGAGGGATTGTTAAGCAGATCATTGTTTTAATTCTGGCTACATTCCAGGTCCCCATTATTAGTGATCCTGTCTTAACATTTACTGTTCAGTTTGGCTCACAGGTGATGTTGATTAAATTGGCTCTGCCATCTGGGGGGCTCCTCGTCTGGCAGGCACATCTAAGGCTGAGTACACCTTCCATTTCATTTAGGTCTGAAATTTTATGCCACATTTGGTGGCATTCTAGACATGATTTTGTGAAACCTGGGCTTGACTCCTGGTTTCTTCATTTACTAGTTGTGTGAGAGCAAGCAAATCACTTCACGATTTGGGGCCCTGGCTTTCTAACGAATAAAACAGAGAGAATAATCATTTATTCATTCCTTCAGTTGTTTCCTTGTTAATTTTTAGCCGTTTATTAAGAAGCTATTTTGTGTCTGATACTGCGCTAGGCATGGAGAAATCAGGGCTAAATAAGAACTCAGAGCAGAGGAGATAAGGCACAAAAGCAGAAATATATGTATTTTACAAACATCTCTTTATTCTAACAGATATCAGCAAAAGAGCTATAGGGCTGGGAGGAAAGAGCAACTAAATCTGCCCCCCAGAATCATGGAATTGTCTTAAGGAGGACATATTCATTAACTGTATCCTAAGGATCTGGGGCTTCATAGTTCGCTTTTGTGCAGCTCATCAATTAAAACACCCTTGTGAGGAACCCCCAGGATGGATGAGCCTTCCTGGCAACATGGGACATGGATTCAGGGAACGAGCCTGACCCTGGCATCGAGGGATTGAGAGTGCCTTTTTAACCAAAAGGGTGAAAAGATGGGTGACAGAATAAGGTTTTAGTGGGTAAGAGAGTTCAAATAGTGTCAAGAGGCTGTCCTGGAGGTTACTCCTTTGCAAGCCTCACCTAGACACGCCAAATGACCACACTATGATAAGCCCAAGTCAACAGTCCTGTAAAACCCTAAAGAATACTTGGATCCCTATCTGAGAGTTTATAAAGGTTTCATTCACTGAGTTTATTTTCCAGAGACTTAAATCCTTTAGTGAGCTCCTGTGCTAGCTAAGTCCCAAAGCCTAGAGGCAATAGCCTCTTCAATAACATCAACTACATGTGTCCCCTTTGCTCATAATGTTGATCCCCCTTTTCAACAGCTACAAGTTAGGGTGGTCACTGCCTAGACATCCCTGAAGATTGGGAAAGTTATTAAACTAGAGGAGGGGGTAGCAACATACAAGATGGAATTTAACAAAGGATTATGAATACTGAATCTTTATATAATTTTCTTTTTCTTAGTTGCTAGGGTGCTGAATAGCTAGAAGGAAAGAATTGAAATGGTGGAACTGTAACACACAGCATCCTTTGAAATTTGTTCTATAGCTGCTTGTTAAATTGTAATTTATAAGCTATACCTTTTTGTATGTATGTTATATTTCACAATAAGAAAATAACTGAAACTATGGTACTATAACTCATAACAACTTTGGAAATTTCCTATATACTTACTTATTAAATGATGCTTTGAAAGATATTACCTTTTTGTATATATGTTATATTTCATAATAAGGAAATAACTGAAACTGTGGAACTGTAACCTATACTATGCTTTGAAATTTGTTCTCTAGCTACTTGTTAAATTGCACTGGAAAGTTATGCTTTTATGTATATATGTTATATTCAACAATAAAAAATATGATTAAAATTAAAAAAAAAAAAACCCTGTGAGGTATTTTCATCTCTAACTATTAAAAAAAAAAACAAATTACTTTTATTTTAGTATTTTATTAGTTAACTTAAACAAATACTTGTGCTACATACCACAGGGGTTGTTTTGAGAATCAAATTGCATGGCATGCTAACAGGCACCTTTTAAAGTGCTGTAGAAGGCTCTTTCGAACATGTGGGGGATGTTGTCTGTCCTACCTATTGCACTAGGCTATCCCAAGGACTAAATTAGAAAATGAACCTGCAAGAATGTTGGAAATATAAAGCACTGGTAATAATAATAGCAGTGATAGCTAACATTTATTTCACTCTTGTGATGCACCAGGCCTTGTTGCAAGTGCTTTACATTTAATCTTCACAGTAACCAATATGGGAGATTCTGTAGGTAAACCACATGCACATGTCAATATTTGACTATTGTTAACCTACAAAAATGGAAATTTCATATGGCTCAACCTGCTATTACTTCCCTATTTAACAGAGAGGAAATGAGATACAGAGAGATTAAATAACTTACCAAGATTGTACAGCTAGTAAAGGGGTATTTTTCTTATTATGTCTGGACATTCTGAATCTGTTGGGGTTCTCTGGTTGCAAAAATAAAAATCCAGAATGTCTAACTTTAGAGACAATAGTAATTTATTGTAAGGATATGGAGTAGTTCACAGAGTCAAAGGAAAACCTGAACAGCAAAATATTTCTAGAATCCAATCATTTCTCATCACCTCAATGTCCACCTTTTTTGTTCCAAGTCACCATCGTTTCTCATTTGGATGAATTTAGTAGCCCCAGTTAGGTTTTCTGGCTTCTGTCCTTTTTCTCCCTCAGGTTATTTGCAACCTACCTGAGAGATAAATCCTGTTTAAATGTAGGTCAAATAACCTCACTCTTCTACTTAAACATGTCTATGGCTCTCATCTCACCTGAAGTCAAAGCCAAAATCTTTATTCTGACTCTAAGTTTTCTATGCTCGGACCCCAAACCTCTCTGACCTTACCTTCTGCTCTCTTCCTCCTTCCCTCTTCTCCACACACATATTCCTGGAAAACACGAAAACAGCAGGAAACAATCCACCTCAGACCTTGGCCCTTCTGGATCTCTCCATAGATGTCCACGTGGCTCACTCCCCTCCTTCCATCTGATCTTTTCCCATACATCACCTTATCTGCAAGGCCTTCCTTGCCCCCTATCTAAAAGTTCAACCTCATCCCAATTCTGAAGCTTCCTATCTTCCTTTCCTTCTATATTCCCTCCGCCCCGAGCACTTATCATTGTCTCACACATTTTATGTTTTGTTGATTTATGTTTGCTATTGGTCTTCTTCAGTAGAATATTAGGGCAGTTCTTTGTTTTTGTTTTGTTTGTTTGTTTGTTTTACTATTTTGTACAGCACCTGGTACTTAAATAAATACTTTTGGAATGAATGAATGACTAGGCCTTGGAAAAGTTTAAAAAACAAAGCAAAACAAAAACTAGAGTTTTGGGAGTCCAGGAAGCTCCAACGACTCCTTTGTAATTCTTTTCAAAAGTCAAATCCTCAGAAGAGAGCCTGAGGGGTGTAGCACGGGTCCCTGCTATCCACTGCCCAGAATGGGGCAGGGCACTCCTAGTTCCCAAGAGACAGCAAGTAACAGACGTTATAAATTCTGTTAACAGAAGAAGGGGGTATGGATTCTGGGCAGGTAAGTCAATTGCTGTGCCCTCCAATACACATGCTGACTTTCTTGAAGGGATTCTGTATTTTCGACTGCGTTTTTCTATCATTTGATACCTCTTTTAGTAGTCTCCAGAGCCAGTAGAATTCCATGAAAATTTGGATTTAAAATCAGGCTTTCCTAATACAGACCAGTATCACTTTAATTTTCTTTAGGATGATTGTCTTGCCATAGTTCTGGGTAAACAATGTGTATTAGGAGAACATATGCATTTTCTAGAGGAGTTTTTGAATTCTCATATCTAGGATTTTTATTTTATCTTAAATACTGAATGGGAAAATGGAAGAATTATAGTTTCTGATGCTTATTTTATTCTGTTTAAAATAAAATAGTGTACTGCTTATATTAATAGAAAGGTAATACATGATAATTGGAAAAAATTCAAACAATACAGAAGTGTGCTACATAGAAAATAAGCTACCATGATTAGGCCTCTCCCCCTGCCTCCTCCATCCTATCCCACAAATGTAACCTCTGCAAACGTGTGGTATAGGTGCCTACAGCATATTTTTATATCATGTTTCTGTAAAAACACTAGATAGAATATTATATGTACTGCTTTATAAACTGAAAATCAGATAACTTAATATTATATATATATATATATGGTTCTATACCTTGTAGCTATCACTTTACATTATACCATGGACAGTTTTTCCTACCACATTGGTCTACCTTAACTTATTCAATGGCTACATAGCATTTCGTTATATGAATATATCACAATTTATTGAGCCGATAGTTTATGATGGATATTGCTATTAAAAACAAGATTGCAGTTGATATCCTTATATGTAAATGTTCACTTGTATTTTTAGGACAAATTCCCCTAAATAACTGAATTAAAGTGTAGATATATTTTACATGTTGATAAAAATTACTAGATTGTTCTACAGACAATTTATAGCAATGTAAATCCCATCAACAATATGGGATAATGCTCACTTCCTAACACTCTTGCCATCATCTGAGGTATTCTTATAAAAGCACAGAACCCTTTGGAAAGTCTCTGAACTCTGTACTCTCTATCCCAGATGTTACACGATGCTCCCTCCACTGGGAGCTGGAGCTGAGTCAGACAAATCAATGTCAGACTGACAAGTCTGACCTTAGTGATCCCAGATCCAAAAATGGCAGCCTCCACTGCTGCCTGACAGAACACGGTCATCAGGAAAGAAGTATAGCCTTGTATGGGGGACGTAACATTTTCAACAGGACTGGACCCTATCTGAGGTAGACATGTGGGTGTAGAGACCCACCACTCAGAAGCAGAGTGTGAGCCTGCAGTGGCAGCTGTGTGACACACGTGCCCCCATTTCACACGCTCTGGTCCTTGACTGACCAAGATAATCCCAATTACCACAGTCTCCGACTCTGAGTCCTTCACTGCACAGCGTCCTCAGCAGCCACTGCCATCTCGAGTCGGTACATCAGATACACCTTTTGCCATCTCTGAGCTACCCAGTGGTTTAGTCAGACAAATTGAATTCAGAAGGTACAGAATTCTCACCAGGGTGCATTTTAGGAGGGAGGGAAAAAGGCAGGTGGCCTTCGTCAGGAACTTTATATAAGTTTGGTTTTAGAAAGTGGTTCCCAGTGTTTGATAATATCAAAGATGGGAACCAGTCAAGGCCTAAAGCCTGATTGCAATTTGCTGCATTTCTATTTGAAAATAGTAATCAATAGTCATTTCAGAAAGATTCTGGTCAGAATTATGTTAATGATGGAGACAAACGTGATGTCAGGATAGTAGTGACATTCTTTTGACTTCTTAAAAGGATTAGGCAAATGGCAATTCTGTATTTCTGTCTAACATTTCTTCAAGAGATAAAACCCATGTTGTCCAAACTTCTTGAAATTTTCCTTGGGGTTTTGTCATAGTAAGGGCAATTAATGCTAACTGCTGTAACAACCCCCAAATATCAGTGTAGTAACACAAGAAAAGTTTGTTTCTTCTTCCCAATATGTCAGACAGTTTTTCTGAGTGCCTCTTTCAAGTGGTGATGAGGGGATCCGTCTCTTCGAATCATGTGACTCCAGTACATGGCCACCATTGTTACCACCGAAGGGGAAGATCGGGCAGGAGTCCTTATGGCCAGGCCTGGAAGTGATGCATGCCACCTCCAGCCACTACAGTAGGCCACAACCCAGTCACGTGGCCCACCCTAAGGCAGGCAGGGAAACGAAGTGTCCCTGTGTGCCCAGGAAGAGGAAACGGGATTGGTGAGCAACCAGCTAGCCTGTCTCTGCCCCAGTGTATCAGTTTCTTATTGCTGCTGTAACAAATGACCACAACCTTAGTGGCATGAAACTATGCAAATGTATTCTTTTACCATTCTGGAGGTCAGAAATCTAAAATCAAGTTATAAGCAAAGCTGCATCCCCTCTGGAGGTTTCCAGGGAGAACCCGGTTCCTCATCTTTTCCAGCATCTTGAGACCACTTGCATTTGTTGGCTCACAGCCCCTTCCTCCATCTTCAGAGTGCATCACTCCAACTTTTGGTGCCATCTTCATATTTATTTTCTGATGCTAACTCATCCTGCATTCCTCTTTTTTTTTTAACTCAGTTTTACTGAGATATATTCCATACCATACAGTCATCCATGGTGTACAATCAATTGTTCACAGTACCGTCATATAGTTGTGCCTTCATCACCACAATCAATCTTTGAACATTTTCCTTACTCCAAAAAAATAAATGAATAAATAAACATAAGAATAAAAATAAAAGTACAAAAAGAACACCTAAAGCATTCCATCCCCCCATCCCACCTTACTTTTCATTTGGTTTTGTCCCCATTTTTCTACTCATCTGTCCATACACTGGGTAAAGGCAGTGTGAGCCACAAGGTTTTCACAATCACATGGTCACACCATGTAAACTACATAGTTATACAATCGTCTTCAAGAAACAAGGCTACTGGGTTGCAATTCAGCAGTTTCAGGTATTTCCTTCTAGCTATTCTAATGCACTAAAAACTAAAAAGGGATATCTACATAATGCATAAGAATAACCTCCAGAATGACCTCTCTACTTCATTTGAAATCTCTCAGGCACTGAAACTTTATTTTGTTTCATTTCTCTTCCCCCTTTCGATCAAGAAGATTTTCTACATTCCTCTTATGAGAAGTCTTGTAATCACACTGGGCCCACCTGGATAACCTGGGATAACCTTCCCATCTCAAGGCCCTTCACGGAATCACATTTGCAATTGTTTTACCCTGTAAGGTTACATATTTTCAGGTTCCAAGGATTAAGACATGGGCATTTTGGGGGACCATTATTCTGTCTGCCATACACAGGTACACTAAAATTTTCTTTGTCTCTGTATATATAGCAACAATATTCTCTTCTTTAAAAATTTGGAGGGAGGACCATGTTCTGGTTTGCTAATGCTGTCTTTTCGCAAAACACCAGAAATGGATCGGCATTTATAAAGGGGTTTTATTTGGCTACAAAGTTACAGTCTTAAGGCCATAAAGTGCCCAAGATAAGGCGTCAACAATCAGGTACCTTCACTGAAGGATGGCCAATGGCATCTGGAAAACCTCTGTTAGCTGTGAAGGCATGTGGCTGGTGTTTGCTCCAGAGTTCTGGTTTCAAAATGGCTTTCTCTTGGGACATTCCTCTTTAGGCTGCAGTTCCTCAAAAATGTCACTCTTAGCTGCTCTTGGGGCATTTGCCCTCTCTTAGCTTCTCTGGAGCAAAAGTCTGCTTTCAAAGGCCATCTCCAAAATGTCTCTGTAAGCTGCAGCTCGTCTCTCAGCTCCTGTGAGTTCTTCAAATTGTCCCTCTTGGCTGTAGCAAGCTTGCTCCTTCTGTCTGAGTTTATATAGTGCTCCAGTAAACTAATTAAGGCCCACGCTGAATGGGTGGGGCCACATCTCCATGGAAACTATCCAATCAGAGTTATCACCCACAGTTGGGTGGGTCACATGCATCCCCATGGAAACACTCCAAGAATTACAATCTAATCAACACTAATATGTATTTCCACACAAGATTGCATCAAAGATAATGGTGTTTTGGGGGACATAATACATTCAAACTGCCACAGACCAGTGTGCTATATTTTGATGGGTTTTTATACTGTTTAATTCTTCATTCTTAGGGATAAAATTGTATTATGAAAACAACTTAATTCCTAGACTCTTAGATCTGAGAACTGGCAGCAATCTCAAGGTATTCTCTGGTTTAGTTCTCCTCTTCAGGTAGGTAATGTCCTCTCCAGTGACTCCCGACTGTTTTTCACCACCAAGAATTCCTTTAATTACTTTTCTCCAGAGTCCCCATGTTTAGAAAGAAATTGTTTAGCAGACCAAATTTATAAAGAAATATGCATTCATTTCTCCCATGTGTTATTCATCAGAAACATATAAAACTGCTAATCAGAACTTTTGATCAGAATGTGGATACTAGTCTTACACTAAGTTGATGTAAAACCAGCCCAAAGCAAAGAAATCTGGGGTTCCAATGAGCCTGTCGGCTTATCTGTTAAAGGCAAAATTTCTATTGTACGTTGTTAAAATATGAAAATAGATCTCAAATATTCACATTGCCATAGTCAATTCATGATTAGAAACAGCTGTGTTATCCTCATTTTATAAAAGGGCTTCTCTTACAAGGGGTAATAGCATCTCAAACCTCACCTCAGCTAGATGTGGCTCTGTATAGCAAGCGCAATGTGTCAACAATCTCCAACTAAGATAATCAGGTCCATAAGCATACAATTATGTATTTGGTGTTTGTTACTGCAACGCCCCACCTACTAGTGGTTCGCAGTTCTATCTTCAATATTCTTTTAGGCAGTCTTTGCATATAATCATACATGTACCTAAAATGATATTGAAACTGCCAACCCAAGTTACTATTTTTAGATCACTGCAAAGAGTAGGATAGAGGAATCACGATAATTAAATAAAACATATTCAGGTCTACCACCAGCAGGTCATTTCTCTACCCCAATTCGAGGCAAGAATAAGTACCTATACATGCAGGAAAAGTTACTGAGGCAAAAAGTCAGGGTCATTTAGAAAAAAAATGCTGGAAAACCTACTTTGCAGAGGGCGCAGGGAGGGGCTGGTCATCAGCGTTTTCCATTGCACCCTCTCTCCCCCCCTCCATATGCTTTTCATACTTGTGCATCATGAGTCTGCTTCTCTGTGACCAATCCAGACTGCAAGAATGTGAAGACTGTTAGAAAGCAGGATTTAGCATCCCCATCTTAATAATAAATACAAACACTCACTTACCCAGTACATTTTACGCCTGCCTGCAACAAAAACAGCTGAACAGATTGTGATGAAATTCAGAGACTGACAGTCTGACAAAAAAATCCCTTTTTGTCTAAAATCTGGCTTCCATAGGTTCTTGCAAATCTAAATATTTGATTTTGCACTGGAAAAGGAGCCAGTCTTATGTACAATTTATAAAATAAATGTGTAGATACATGTTTTAAAATCTCCAAATTTTGTCAAAACATACTGTCCAACTTTAAAGACTTTTTTCCCCTTTTTTTTTTTTTTTTTTTTTGCTCTGACTTGGGTGTATTTTTCCCCCTGCCTTTTACAGCTTTGGCTATATTTATCTAATAAGAACTCCATTGCAAACCAGTGTTTCAATAGTGATTTAACAGTAGTTTCAGTGTCAAATTGCCCTTTCCTCTGCAGGGAGTATTAAGCTTTGCTGTACTATACTTCCAAGACACTGAGGAGCTGGGGTTGGGAGATATAATATTTTCTTTGAAGTTTGTCTTTCACAACACACTGGGATGCAAACAAGCTTCAGTCACTCAGCAGTCAAACAATTCCATCCCACAGCGACCAGGGCTGAATATTGTACCAAATTTTCTAATTATGTCTTTGTGATATTTGCTACATGAGGTTAGATGAAGGCAGACCAGAATCAACATAAAACTCCTTGTCTAAACAGGACATCTGGACTTTGAAATATTTCATTTATTGGCTCAAAATCACTCTTCAGCAAGTCATAACATAATCACAAAAACGTAACTTGACAAAAACGTGAAGGTATTTCTGATAAACTCACATGTAAGTTGATAGTACTTATTGTACCAGAGATGAATCGGCATATATGCATGTGAAATTCTAGGTTAAAGCAGATGCATTTTATTCCCCTACACATTATTCTATGCCTTCCTGGCTTAGGTATCATAGCAATTAAGCTGCCTCAATTTTATTTCTTTAAGGGGGTTTGTAATCATTTGATTCTGAAAATTGGAACTTCTCCTTTTATAAATTTCTAAATTGTATGCATGATTTCCTTTTTTCTTACTAATTATTCAGAAAAAAAGAAAGAAAAAAATATGAAAAACTATCAGAGACATCTCACCCATGAGACAGAAGTAAAGATCTTGAAGAGTATTCAATGACCTAATAAAAAGTTTTGCTAACAAACTATTTTCACCATGATCCAATTCTATATTGTCCTAAAATTTAAATTAAAATGTTGTTGTACTTTAGAAGTCATTAATTTACAGCAGTATCTAGAAACACTATCTTAAAGCTATGGATAGTTTAAAAGAGGGAAAATGCGGGGGTTTCCAGAAGTCATTTTGGATCACTGGTGATTTGATGGAGAAGGGAGAGAAGATTTTGACTCAGAAGGAGCTGCTGCTAGTTGAATTTCCTTGACAGCAACCTTAGCAAATAACGAAGGCCTCCTCTGCCACATACACCAGACCTGGCCCCTGCCTTCAGTGGGCTGACAGTTTAAAAAAGAGTAAGGAGGGTTATACAGTAAAACATTAACTATAGTTATCTCTAAGAAGTCTGACTCTAAATAGTTTTTATTTTCTTCTTTTCCAATATTTTTCTAACAATTCAAAGAGGAGCAGGTATTGTATATTCAAAAAAGCAAATAACTAAAAGTCAAAATGTGAACAAAGAAAAATCACTTTACTTTGGGGAAATTCATTAATATTGCCATGTCCCAGCCTCTG
Organism: Choloepus didactylus; assembly: GCF_015220235.1. Taxonomy (NCBI): domain Eukaryota; kingdom Metazoa; phylum Chordata; class Mammalia; order Pilosa; family Megalonychidae; genus Choloepus; species Choloepus didactylus. The sequence continues at coordinate 31,993,682 of NC_051315.1, forward strand.
ACATTTTGTAACTTTTGACAGACTATGCAGTTTGTCATCATTTGTGATAATGTGAAAAGAAAAAGTCCACTAAATGTGGTTGAACAATTCAAGAAGATGGCAAAGGTAAATGCTCCAAGTAGTCAAACTCATGCCACTCAGTGTTTACTCAGAAAAGTTTATAATTACAAAAATAAGTATTATTCAGGGCATATTTGGAAATATTACAACGATGCACAGAAAACTCACACTCCAGATGAAGTTTCACAAATTAAGTCATTAACCTGCACTGAATCTAACACCAAACAGGGTGCCCCTTCTACTTTAGTAATGAATATTCTTCAAACAGCAAGGGAACAGGGGCTGCTGTTTGATGATGATGACATTGAAAATTTAGAAGAATAGAAATCTCATCATTTTTCATTTGTATGCAAATTCGTCTGTCCCAGAAATTAACCCCTGGATCCCACGTCAGTTTTCATCTCCAGGAATTCTCTTCACCAGCACCACACGGTGTAGTCTTGTCACTAAACTGAGGTCACTAGGCTTCAGCAGTTTAAAAATGACCACCAATGAAGTCATAATGGTGCTCTGTTTACCCTCATTACCCAGGGAATAAAGAGCAATAGATGGACAGGCCTGTTGTAAAACGCACATCTCTAATGGCTGGCCTAGTGTGCAAGCTGCATTGAAATGCAAACGGAGCGCTACTCGGGCCCAACAGCTCTCCTGGACCACTTCTCCTGGTGTTAAGGTGATCCCAGGACAATGTAGCAATCCTATTCCCCTTCTTTTCAGCCAGGGCTTCAACCGTTAAAAAGTTCCTTTGTTACTTCCCACCTTAGACAAATGTCACCATCTACATGTGAAGGGGAAAGAGGTGACTGAGGTTTTCAATTGATGTGGATTTAATTATGCTAATTTAGACAGCTGTAAAACATTTGGGGCTAGCTGCATAATAGAGAGAGCAAATACAGGTGCCCTACACTTTAGGGGCTTAATTTTTAACCTTTGTAGCTTTAAAAGAGAAAGAAGGGAGTTCAAACCCGCGGACAACTTAAGATCTGCAGAGGGAGGCTCACCCGCTGCCCTGAAATATTTAGCAGGCTCTACGTGCACCTGCGAGGGAGCCCAAAGAAATAATCATTCTTGATTAAAAGCTCCAAATATGTCTCTGATTAGAATAGACCATTTTAATGGATGGGTTTATCTGGCTCAAGAGTTGATTCAAGATAACACTAAACTAGAATTTAGAGATTAAAAATGACCTTTTCTTCATTGCCAAAAGGGGAATGGTGATAAAGAATTAGTAAGAATTAAAAGAAAAAAAAAAAAAAAAAAAGGAAGGTGCTTCTGATTTTTTGAACTTTAATGACAAGGTGAGTTAACCTCATCATATAGCTGACACGACTTTCATTCCACTACTAGCAACATGGAGACATGATTTTCAGTATCATTGGTGGGAAAATAACACTCATTTAGCTTTTTAAATTGCTGTGTAATACCTAAAACCCTATTTAAGTTGTAGGGACCGTTAGACAAGGATGGCCTGGATTCCTCCAAACTCCAGAGATGCTCAAGAAATACTGACTGCTAATGCAAGGCTTTCTGAAGGTTTGGTTTTCTCACACAATGCTGAGTATATAATAATGTGAATGGAGGTGGGGAAGGGTTCTCCGGAGTCTTTAGGAGAGGCCTTGCGTTTTTGGCTTGCTGAGTAAGGGTGGGGGGGAGAGGATTTGGCATTTGTGCTCCCATCCACCTGGGGGTGATGCCTTCTTCAAGGCGCAGGTGGTCTCTCCACTCCCCCAGAGTTTGTCTTCCTAGGAGGCCTTTTCCATTTCCAGAGGACAAAGAGCTTATAAATGAATCATCTTCCTTTCTTGCAGCCATTTCCTTCTCAGGGTTCTTCTCTTCTTGTGTTTTCCTTCATCCTTTGCTAATGAAAGCTGTGATTAGCTGGCAGAGAAAAGAAGAAAGCAGGAAGGTTATCTGCCCCACAGAGGGTGCAGTGACCTTTCCAATCCTGCCCCAGTTTTTGGTTTCATGCAGATTTGAGTGTGAATTTTGGATCCTGCTTTGACTAACTCTCCAGATCTTCTCTGAGTTAATTGATTTACCAAATGAAATAATTCGTAGTTCGTACATGCTTTTAAGGCTATGCATGACATAGGGACAAAAAGTGTCCAGCCCATAATTGGCATAAATGTTCTTTTCCTCTCTTCTCCCACAGTGCTTTAAACTTTCTTCATCACAGCAGCCTAATCCCCCTTTCTCTTGTCATTGATCCATAGCTTCTTTACTCACGTTCCTTTAGTAAACCATCATCTTTCTTCCCCTCTTGAAAATTTACTCTTTAATCTTTTTTATTTCCTTCCCTTCTGCCAATTTTTTCCTTAATATTTTTGTTTCCTTATTTCTTGCAAATTCTTTCACTATTTTGTTTTCACTCCTTCTACGTTTTTGGATTGTAATGGGAATGGAGAAGAGAGAAAGTTGTTAAATGGGGACCACAAAAGAATGGAAAAAACTAATATTCAAGAACTCGATAAAGTTTTGATATTATTTTGCCTGAAGGAACTCCAAAGAGTATGTGATTGCTATAAATCTACACAAATTGTTTCTTTCTATCTCTGTGCTACAGGCATAATGTAAAATATGGAAACCAATTACATAAAAATAATACGAAGTTGCAATTCAGATTAGTCAAGGATTTGACTCCAGCAGTCATATGATTCTGTTCTTAAAATAGCATAGAAACGATAAGAATAGTAAGAACAGCAGCACTCTTGATAAATGGTTCTTCAATAAAATTACTACTACCGACAATAATAAAAAAAGTGTCATTTGTTTCCAGCAACATGGAAGACTGATTTAACATAAAAACAATCTTCCACTATAAACTTACAGAATTGCTGGCTGTAATATAATAAAAAATGAAATACACAGTTGAGTCTCAGTGACAGAAAAATAGAATTCTCTGCTTCAGAAATAAAGTGTAAATTTGTAGTCACAGTGGTAAGCACATGAACTAATACATAGCAAATGTGGAAAATATTGTCTCAGTTAAGCAGCAAGGAAATTTGTTTCTGTTGATACAAAAAGAAGATAAAAAAAATTGCAAATATTAAACCTCCAAAGATGTGCATTGTGCAAGTGTAGAATCTGCATTCATACTACCAGAGATATTTGGAAATCTCAAATAAAGAATCTAATGCACACACAAAGGAATGTGCCTGGAAAAGGAAACAAATGTCCTATGCTTAGGGATACTTATACAATCTGAGGTGCCCAAGAACTTTGTGGCTGAATAAAGACTCACAGTACAAAAATGATAAGCCATACAAGGAAACAACTTACTTTAAGGGAGAGTCAGGAGGCACAACAAACGGAAGGATTAGTACCCTAAATGCCTTAATACACTAGAACAATCTGAAAGGCACTAAAAATGAATATCTATAGAAAGATAAAATAGATAAAAGATGAATAGCTTTAAAAATGAAAGAACAGAACATAATGCAAAAAGGATAGCAAAATTTGAATAATAACCAAATAAGTCTTGCAAATATGAAAAATATGTTCATAAAAATAAAAAAACTCAACGGATGGCCTATTCAGTAGCTAAAGAACTAATTAATAAAGTGGAAGACATATCTAAGAAAATTACTCATGATAACTATAGAGGTAAAGGAGACAGAAAATATGAATAATATTGAGACATAAAGGAAAGAATGAGGGGGTCAAACACAGAGAGGGATAAATTAAAAGAATGTGGAATAACCAAATTCAAAGAAATAATGATGAAACAATTCTCACAGTAGGTGAAAGACATCAATCCTAAAATTCAGGAAACCCACTGAGTTCTACGATGGATATATGAAAAGAAAACCATAACTAAACACATGATAATAAAAAATACATAATTCTCAAGATAAATATACATACATATTAAAAGCAACCAGAGAGAAAACTCAGATTACCTAAAGACAACAATTAGACTGAGTCAGACTTTCCAACAGCAAAAATAAAACCAGAAGGAATCTGCAAAATGCTATGGGACAAACTGTCAACTTAGACTTTTATACCCAACTAAGCTATGATTAAAGATTAGGACTATGATAAAGAGATATCCAAACCATCCCCAGATTTTTCAGTGAAGCACCAACCAAGGATCTATTTAAGAAGAGCACTGAACCAGAAGCAAGGGGAGGCACAAACTATAGTGATTAAAGAAATTGGCTAATATTTGGCAAATCTACATAAACATTGAGGTAAACAATAGCAATTATTTATTTGGGGGGATAAAAACAAAGGGGAAAATAATATATGAGTTTGGAAGAGTGTAGTAATTGAAAATGAAAACAAATGGATCAAGTGTTCTTGTTAAAATCTTATAATCAACCATTAAAGAATAGAAAAAGAATATATAATTCCCATTTAATGAGAACAAACACAAAGCAATTAATCTAAATAGCAAAAACAAAAAATAACAAAGTAAACCATGGCAAATACAAATCACAAACCCAATTTAACGTGGTAGAAAAGATAAAAATATTTCATTAACCACAGCCAAAGTATACTGATAGAACTAACACTTATTAAACACTTATTAGCCTACATTCATGTTTCCATAGCTAGTTGTAAGGAAGCCTTGGAAATAACAATTTTGAGGATCCCTTTGAAGCAGATGAGATCCTCAATGTGGAGAACAACTGAAATGAAGAGGAAGAGGTCAGGAAGCCACCGTTGCAGATGTCTACTTCGGACCAGTGGTACACAGGGAGAGGCAGGCTAGCAGAGATAGAACAGTGCAAAAAAGGCCATTTGGCTGAATCAGGACATTGTGCTCTTGTTCTAGATCTGCCACCAACTACCTCTGTGATCATAAATAACTGATATATCTTCTGTAGGTCTTTATTTCATCATAGATAAATGAGAGCTTTAGACTAAATGACCATGAGAGTTTCTTCCAGCAAAACAGACTGATTCCTTTAGGAAATGAGAGAGAAGGGAAAGAGGCACCCTTTCTTTCTCACTCATAAATACCCTGCACCTAGACAGTTGGACTTCTTCACTAATTATGGTACGGTCATTTTAGCTGTATGACTTCATTGGGAAAAGTTTGTTTTCAAAGGAGTCTGTGGCAGGCACCATTAACCAACTCTGCAATGTCCATTGTTGCCCCTCTTCCTCATAAAAAGAATACCAATTTTGATCAGGTTGGTAATATGCCCATCCTAAATACGTTCCTGATTCCCTTGATGCTTGGAATGGCCATGTGACATATACTCATCCAGGGAAACATAGTTGGAAGTGTAATATGGATTTCTAGGAAAGTTTTTGCTTTTTTGATTGAAGGAGACAGACATAGCATGAAGTGATGTCTAGAGATGTAGCAACCATCAAGCGATCATGAGGTAATATGGATGAGGTAAGAACCAAGAGAGCTGGATGGCAACATTGTTGAACTATCGACCAAGGCCAGCAGTTACCTATCTTTGGACATTTAGTTATAAGAGATATTAAAACCTCTATTGGTTGAAGCCATTGTTTTCAGTTTTTTGGTAGCATGAAGCTAAACAAATTTCAAACTGGCAAAGAATTATCTTTGAGGTTTAACTGCATCTTTGCAGACCAATATTTAGCATTGGTGATGAGTTCATAAGATAAGACAAATGGAAACATGGATTTTAAAAAGTAAGGTCAAGGAGGGACTGTGGGAAGATGGCAGCATAGAAAGAAGTGGAAGAGTTAGTCTCCCCCAGAACAATTCATAAATGAACAAAAAACCAGTAAGTAACCTGGAATAACATTGGGGAGACAAATGTGACTGTACACTCAACATCCACTGACCTGAATTGGGAGGAATCCCCGAGATCACAGCATAAAATCTGTAAGTAAAACTGCGGACCCGCCTGAGAGCCGAGAGCCCAGAGCCGGGAGCCCCTCTCTCACGGAAGCCTCGCCGTGCACTCTCTCAGCCCAGCTCCAAGTGAGGTTTTAATATTAACTGCTCAATACAGACAGCGAATCCTCAACAAGCAGACAGAGGCTTTTGGTGACAACTGACCTTGGGAGAATCGGGGGACATATCTGTTTCAGGATAGGGAGCCCAGAGAATTGGGTGCTATCTCTGGCTGATGGGTGAACCTGGGAGTTTTTCTGTCCCTCACTCTCTCTCTGTGGAGAAAACCTCAGCTGTTCTCAGCTTGCAAGACATTACAGTAAAGACAGCCTCAGACATTCTGCATTTTGAAATGAGCTGAGAGCCCTGCAGCACAGCCCGGTGGCCCAGGGCTTCCCTTGAGGGATGGCGCACACTGGTGATGTAGCACGGCATTCCCTCAGCTGAGCTCCTGGAGGATCATGGCTGGGAGGGGGGACCTGCTCAGAGAACCCAGGGAGGCTACGCCAAGTCTGGTGGTTTATGGGACAGCGAGAGAGAGGGTCTGGGGCTGAACTGAAATGAAGGCTTAGAGTCTTGCAGTGGCCTTGAATCTCCTGGAACCTGGGAGATTTGAACAGTAGAACTGCCCTTCCTCCCTGGCCACCCTACACATGCCCCACATTCAGGGCAGACAGCTCCAGCAACACACCCAAACTGAGTTCTCCAACTGAACCCACAAGAATCATTTCCCCACACACCATGGGAAAAATGTTGAGAACTGACTTGAGGGATATAGGTGGCTCACAGACGCCATCTGCTGGTTAGTTAGAGAAAGTGTACGTCACCAGACTGTGTCTCTAAAAATTAGATCGATATCCTTTTTTTTTGTTACAACTTGAAAGAACCCTATCAAGCAAAACAAATGCCAAGAGGCCAAAAACAACAGAAAATCTTAATGCATATGATAAAACCAGAAGATATGGAGAATCCAGCTCCAAACAAACAAATCAAGATTTCAGAAGAAACACTGTACCTCGCACAATTAATGAAAGAGCTACAATTGAAGAATGAAAACATGGCAAAGGATTTAAAGGACATCAAGAGGACCATGGCCCAGGATATAAGTGCCATAAAGAAGAACCTAGAAGAGCATAAAGAAGACATTGCAAGAGTAAATAAAAAAATAGAAGATCTTATGGAAATAAAAGAAACTGTTGGCCAAATTAAAAAGACTCTGGATATTCACAATACAAGACTAAAGGAAACTGAACAACATCTCAGTGTCCTAGAAGTCCATAGAACAGAAAATGAAAGAACAAAAGAAAGAATGGAGAAAAAAATCGAAAAAATCAAAATGGATTTCAGGGATACGACAGATAAAATAAAACGTCCAAACCTAAGACTCATTGGTGTCCCAGAAGGGGAAGAGAAGGGTAAAGGTCTAGAAAGAGTATTCAAAGAAATTGTTGGGGAAAACTTCCCCAACCTTCTACACAATATAAATACACAAAGCATAAATGCCCAGCAAACTCCAAATAGAATAAATCCAAATAAACCCACTCCAAGACATATTCTGATCAGACTGTCAAATACTGAAGAGAAGGAGCAAGTTCTGAAAGCAGCAAGAGAAAAGCAATTCACCACATACAAAGGAAACAACATAAGACTAAGTAGTGACTACTCAGCAGCCACCATGGAGGCGAGAAGCAGTGGCATGACATATTTAAAATTCTGAGAGAGAAAAATTTCCAGCCAAGAATACTTTATCCAGCGAAACTCTCCTTCACATTTGAGGGAGAGCTTAAATTTTTCACAGACAAACAAATGCGGCGAGACTTTGCCAATAAAAGACCTGCCCTACTTCAGATTCTAAAGGGAGCCCTACCAACAGAGAGACAAAGAAAGGAGAAAGAGATATAGAGAATTTTAACAGACACATATAGTACCTTACATGCCAAATCACCAGGACACTCATTTTTCTCTAGTGATCACAGATCTTTCTCCAGAAGGGACCATAAGCTGGGACGTAAAACAAGCCTCAGGAAATTAAAAATAAAAAATAAAAAAAAAAATTGAATATATGCAAAGAACATTCTCCAACCACAATGGAATACAAATAGAAGTCAATAATTTTTGAACTATAACTCCACTATTTACTTCCTACATGATAAAAAATACACAAACTCTAAGGACAAATCAGTGGTTTTGAACTCAAAGTAAAATATGTAATTTTAGACAACTATATAAAGGTGGGGGAATGAAGGAGTATAGGAACATTGTTTATGTGCCCTATTGAAGTGAAGGTGGTATCAAAGAAAAACAAGATTGATATGGATTTAAGAGGTTAATTTTAAGCCCCACAGTAAACACAAAAATTATCAGAGAATATAACCATACAGATGAAAAGTAGAGTTTGGGTTAAGAGAAATGGGGGAAGGGGAAATGGGGAGTTAAGAAATGAGTGTAGGGTTGCTGTTTGAGGTGAAGGGAAATTTCTGGTAATGGATGGTGGGAAAGAGCATTACATCATTCTAAATGTGATTAATCCCACTAATGGAAGGCTAGGAAGGGGGTGGAATGGGAAGATTTAGGCTGTATATATGTTTCCACAATTGAAAAAAGAAAAAAAAAAGACAGTCTAACTAGATGACAATTGAATGCTAAGGATGAACTTGGATGGGATTGGAGGGTGGAGGACAGGTGGCTCGAAGGGACACAGTTGAGACATAAGGAAAAGGAAATATAGAATGTTAGCATTATATCATTGTTGAATCTCTTATACTTCTTAGCTGCGCTTAATGGAATTACATAAAAGAATGTTCTTGTTCATGGGAAGTACATACGTGAATTATACTATATGTTCAAGGATGTGTGCAGCTAACTCTCATATGTTCAGAAGACAGAGCAATAGATGATGGATTATAGATAGGGAGGGAGGGAGGGTAAGAAATAGTGATGTGACAGCATGTTAAAGTTGGTGGATTAAGCTATCGGGGGAGGGGGGTCAAGGTATGATGGAATTCTGTGTATGGGGCCAGTATTGTTTTTGCAACTATTCATGTAACTTTGAATTTATTTCAAAAAAAAAAAAAAAAAGTAAGGTCAAATTTTGAATCCCATTGTTCCAGTTTGCTAGAGCTGTTATTATGCAAAATACCAGAATTGGATTGGTTATTATAAAGGGGGTTTATTTGGTTGCAAAGTTACAGTCTGAAGGCCATGAAGATGTCCAAATGAAGGCCTCAACACAGTATACCTTCACTGAAGGAAGGCCAATGGCATCCAGTAAACCTCTGTTAGCTGGGAAGGCACACGTCTGGTGTCTGCTGATCCCAGGTTGTGTTCCAGCTCTACTCTCAGCTCCTGTGCATTCGTCAAAGTGTCTTTCTTGGGTGCAGCACCTCCTTCTGTCTGTGAACACTTTATAGGACTCCAGTGATTTAATTAAGACCCACCCTGAACAGGTAGGGTAACAACTCCATGGAAATTATCCAATCAAAGTTCTCACCCACATTTGATTGAGTCACATCTCTATGGAAACACTCCATCAAAGGATTCCAATCTAATCAACACTAATACATTGGCCCCCACAAGACTGCATCAAAGAACATGACATTTTGGGGGACATAATACATCCAAATCAGCACACCCATCTGTATTTTGTGTGATGTAAGATATTTTAAATTTGTTTCTGGAAACTTTGAAAATGATACACCGGGGTACCAAGATGATGCTTGTACAAACTTGAAACTGAACTTTTAATACATGAATACTTTTCAAGGTTATCTGGCAAGTTTGAAGCAGATGTTACAGTGTGGTGAAACATTTGGTGTTTAAACATCCCAAGACCTGAGAACCACTTTAGAAAATGGGCAGGGCAAATAGAAAGTATAGAAAATGTGATCTTCTTTGATTTTTACACTCTTTGTCTTTAAGCTGTGTTGGTTTCTGCTAGAGAGCCAGTGACACCAGCAGGATTAAGGCATCAAAAAATCATGCCACTGAGACACAGTCTAATGTTGAATAATCTGAATATTTTGTTTCTGATAATATAAGCTATAATAAATTTGCACACCATTCATAATCAATAAATATATTACCAGTTTTGATACATTTAACTGGAACGCTTTAAATATGCATGCTCAACTTGTGTTTAACATTTCCATATATCTATATGTTTCAGATTGCTCTTGAACTAATCAATATTTATGAAAAGAAATATTTAAGGCATCTGCTTTATTAGTTCTTTTAAAATCTTTATCCTGGATCAAGAAAAATTATGGGCACACATTTTATGAATATGTTTTAAAACTTGTTTGGCTGAGCTAAAACAGAAGTAGAGAAAAATCATATCTGACTCTAACATTTTGTGCCTGGAGAGGAAAAATTACATTGATAGTAAAATAACATTGATGTGCTAGGCTTCTTTTAAGGTAATTTTTGAATTGCAGCAGGGGTTGGGACAAGTCAGGTGCTTTGCTATTTATTTTTAAAAAAAAGTCAGTGTGATGGTTTGGAGCAGTATGTACCCCCGAAAAACATGTTCTTAAACCTAATCCATTCCTATGGGTTTGAACCCATTTTAAGTTGGAATTTTGATGAGGTTATTTCGTTTAAGGTATGGCCCAACCCAATCAGAATGGGTCTTAATCCTTTTGCTGGAGTCCTTTATAAGAGAATGAAATTCATACACAGAGAAAATAAAAAGCCATGGAGGGAGCAACCAGAAGCTGAACATCAAAGGAACACAGAAGGGAGAGACCAGGAGACACCACTATGTGCCTGCCATGTGACAAGCTAAGGACCAAGGATCACCAGCAACCAGCCTCAGACCACCACAATCTTTGGGGATAAAGCTTCACCTTGGTGATACTTTTATTTGGACTTCTATCTTAACCTCAAAAGCATGAGCTAATAAAGTCCCATTGTTTAAGCCAGCATGGTGTTTGCTTGAGCAGCCCAGGAAACTAAAAAAGTTAGAAACCTGTAGCTTTTTAGTTGAAAGAATCAGAAAGCAATGTAATGCAATGGAAGAGAGCATGAACTTTTGACTCAGACATATTTGGTTACAAATTCATTCAGATTAATTTACTCAACAAATATTTATTGGGTCACTACCATTTTGTAAACACTACAGTAGACCCTGGAGATGAAATGATAAACAAAACAGATGCAGTTCCTCTCCTCATGCAACTTACAGTCTAGTGTAGAAAACTCAATTAAATAATTACACACAAATGCACAATCACACCTGCTATGAAGAAAAACCTGTTGGGAGCTTGGCAAGCTATAAAAAGTGGTTCTGATATAGTCTGAGTAAGGGTGGAAAATGAGTCCCTAAAGAGATTGTTCAAGATGTAAAAGACGAGGAAGTGCACATCAGGGACAGCTGTGCAGACCAAGGATGTAACCTGCAAGGAAGTCTTGAGGTAAGGGAGAATGCAGTTCATTCGAGCAAGTAAAGAGAGACTTTGGAGTGTTCTTGGTTAAGAAGGGAGTCAATCACTTGGTTTCATAGTAACCATTAGCAAGTTACTGCATCTCCTTAAACCTAAGGGTTCTACTGTGCAGGATATGTGACAATTAACTGAATTCTTATAAATAAAAAGCCTGGCAGCTAGTAGATGATGAATGAAACTAAATTTCCCATTCCTATCTCTAACTGAAATTGTAGTACGTCATCTGCATCAGGAGGGTTCCCCAGGAACCAGAACCAACAGGGTGTGTGTGTGTAAGGAGATTTATTTTAAGGATTTGTCTCATGCCATGGGGGGGCTGGCAAGTCCAAGATTCATAGGGCAGGCCGGCAGGTGGGAAATTCCAGTAAGATAGATGTTCTGGTCTTGAGTTCTCAATTTGTAGGGGAGGCCTTTGACCAGAAACTCAGAAAGGAGTGGATGGTGGTACAGTCTTGAGGCAGAATTTCTTCCTTTCTGGAACCCTTCAGTTCTTTGCTCTTAAGGCCTCCAACTGATTGGATGAGGCCCACCCACATTGTGGAGGATAATCTTTTTTACTTAGTCAACTGACTGTAGATGCTAATCCCATCTACAAAATACCTTCACAGCAACATCCAGGCCAGTGTTTGACCAAACAACCCTAGCCAACTTAACACACAAAATTAACCATCACACCATCCCACTTCTTGTTCTCTCATTTGAAGTGCTAACTTGAGATATAATGGAACTTTTCTTATGACTGACAGTCTGGTATTCCACGTGCCAAAACAAAGTTATCTCATGTTTATTTAAGGTGTTCTTAAATAAATGAGTCTTGTCACTCATTTCTCTGATCTACCAGTTAGTTTCCATTTGTATAGACCTTCATTATATTGAACACAATACCTTCTCTTACCAGAGGTCAGTATCTTTGTGACCCCCCCTAGCCTGGCCATGCTAATTTGACTTGAGGTCAGCACTGGACCCAATGTCACTTCTATCACCTGTTGGGGCCTGGGTCTCTGATGGGATTGGAGACAGAGCTCCTCTCCACAGGCTTGGCTGCACCAGATTGTGCTGGCTGTCTGCCAGCCTGTTTCATAAGGTTGTGAACAAGAGACATCCTGGAAGGCCAAAAAGAGGATAGAAGTTTGGAAACTGAGGCATCCACACAGAAAGGAAGCAGTGAGCAGAGACTCAAAGGAAGATTTGATGAATCAGAAGACTGAGAGAGAACAGTGGCTAGAGAGAGTGTGTGTAAGCAAGAGAGCTGGAGAACCAGCAGGGAGCAGTTCTCGAGAATAGGGAACTACAACACTGGCTGTTGAGGAGACAAAAAGTAACTAGTCTTTAGAGGTCCACTGTTGTCTGAATATAACTTCAGTTCTCCCCAAGTCCTGAAAGACCAGCTGTGGTTGTGCCTGATGGATGCTCCAGGAGTCTAGATTGTAAGACTATAAGATTCCTATTCTTCCATGGTGTTATATGTTCTTATACTGTATTTTATCGGCAGAGGTATTTTGAGGCAGACTTTGATCCTTTTGGTCTAAAAGAACTCAACCGACAGATTCGAACACATTCTACTGTCCTTAGTGGTGGTTTACACTGGCTCAGACCTTCATACCTCAACCTAAATCACCTCATTCCTGACCAGTGCTGGATTTCACTTGTATCTCTGAGTCCTGCCCACTGGTCCATGAGAAGCAGCACGGCAGTGTGATGCTTGGGGTCTGCTGAGTCAGATTTCTTACTGAACTTGGGCACTGGTTTTGACAATTCGAGACTCTTAGTTGCCAGGCTACTGTGACGTACCACACAATGGGTTGGCTTAACGACAGGAATTTGTTGGCTCATGGTTTCAGAGGCTTCCAGGGTCAGTAACATTCTGGCTGGCCAGCAATTCTTGGGTTCCTTGCCTTTCTGTCAATGATCATGTCCTCTCCTTTCTCTTCTGGCTTCCGGCTTTCTCCTATAAGGCCTCCAGTAATAGGATTAAGACCAACTTGATTCAACTGGCCACACCTTAACCAAGAAAAACATCTTCAAAAGGTCCTATTTACAGTAGGTTCACACCCACAGGAATGGGATTAAGATCACGTTGTTTTTTTTTTCCCTCTGGGATATATAACTCAACCTACCACTTAGCCCCAGTTTTCATACCTCTAAAATTGGAATAATTGTATTACCGACTTTAAAGCTGTATAAATATTAAATAATACATTAAAGCAGTCAGTATTGTTTAACGCAGTTATTGCTTAATAATAATAAGTCATTGCTTAATGAATGTTAGGTGTTACCATGAATTCTATCCATTTTCTCCATCAGAACCAAATTGGGAAGTTAACCTTCTAAGAACAAGCCTTCTGATCACTACAAATGCTTCTTATTTATGCGTGTGCATATGGTAGTTTTTTAGTTATGCATATGTCCCATATTTCTATTATGTTTCACTTGTTTTTGTCAAATACCTTCTGTGAAACACTGTAGAAGGTAAAGACCTATAATGTTTTCTCACATTATGTTCCCATAATATCTCACAATTTTTAGTCATCATTATTAAAGGTAAGCATTTATTGAGAACATACTATGTTCAGGCTCCCAGAACAAGTTCTGCTCACTGCTGTGGACTGATGTGTTTATCAATAAGGGAAATTTTCATAAGGTTGTTATACAAAGTCTCAGCACAAAAGTGATTTTCTAATAACAGAAATCTTGAGATCATACAACCTGCTGACTCTTTTTGGAAGGATACATGCTACAAAGAAAAGCTCAATATTCAGCAAGCCACATTTATTATTCATTATATATGGAGTGCCTGCTCCACGCAAGACATTCTGTCAGGCCCAAAGTCTTTAGCTACAAAAGTGTCAGAAAATATTCACCTTAAAGATATAGTCTCTGTTCATTCATTTTTTTGAGGGGAGGAGGGGTGTAAGGAGGTGATGTATGATTATAAATTTTTACTGATGACTAATATAATCAATTTTAAATTTAATAATAAATTTAACAAAATTTAATTGGCTACAAACAGTATTCTTGACACTAAACAAACACAGTGAGTTGCTGATCACAGAAAGGGTCATTTGTTTTCTCTTTTGGGTCACTTATTTTCTCTTTTGAAGGAAAGAAACACAACAGCTCTCTGCTTATAATGCCAAACTCAAAAATCCTTTCTTCCTCTTTTTAAAAATCAGTATTCTGTCCCTTCTAATGACACCATTCCCTTAAGCCTGGAATTCACTTCTCTCTCCTTATTTTGGAAGACTTGACTTAGTAGGACAGGCTACCTGCCAGAACCCAGAGTTTAAAGGAAAAATGAACCACTGTAAGTGGTTGCCACGAGCAGAGAGGTATATCGTGCCTTCAGAGTTGCTACATGCATTCCCCCGGGTGCTCCTTTCCCCACAAAACCCAAATAGCAAAGTAATATATCTTCCCATGAATATATTATCAGTCCTAACTCGAGATCTTGCTGTTGACAATATTGGTTGTACTTCACTTCACTCCCCTCCCTGTGGTCCAAAACCAGATCCAACACCCCTGGGCCCATACCAGGGTTGTACAGCAGCTGAAGGGCTGGCTGCCAGTGGATCTGGAACGGGGTCTTTCCAGCATCGGCACCTGACTTCCTGGCTGCCTCCCTTTCGGGTCTCACTGGTTGATGTGGCAGCTGTAATTCTGACAACGAGCTTGGTGTTGGGTCAAGTTTTCTGTTTGGCTGACTTGCTCCCTTGGGTGACATTTTCCTTGATTCACCCTTGGGTACAGGGAATGTTCTCCATTACATTTTAAAATCATATGATATACATAAGTGAAGCTTTGAATTCAAATTTTTGAAAGTATTAGCCATTATGAAAATTTTTTCAATGCCAAAAGGAAGTGGGGTTAGAGTCAGCCCAAACCCAGTGCTTTATCTAGTAGGATTCAGAACCTTGTAGCTTCTGAATAAAATGCAGATTCTCTCCCTCCCTAGGAACCTGCAGTGCACTGTCTGCCCATGTAAGCAGTTTATAAGTACAAAAATGGTAAGTCTTTTTATGTACTAGAATGGTTTCGGTTCCACCCCTAAAACTTTTTTAAAGAATACATACTTGTTTTCTGATATAGGGAATGTGAAGTAAAAATAAGTATAACTTTATTGATAACACAGGGCTTTTATTCAACAGTTAAAAGGTAAGTCACTTGCAAAATTTGCTTACATAAAAAAAAACTTCTCAGTGCCATAGCTTTCTTATAGAACACTATTCTCCCCCAAATCAGACTGTGATAATTAATGCCCCTAGTATGAGTAGTATACTCCTTTGTTAAAAAAAAAAAAGGCCAAATTGACCATCAGAATGTAAGATCCTGAAAATAATGCTGCATATGTTGATACTGCTTTTATCAATTCTCCTAAGTATATGTTGATATTTTAAAGAACTATCTTTATTAGTTTTAATCATACATATTTGTAAAATAGCTAAATATTACAGAAATATATCAAACAGACAGTGAGAGTCTCATTCTCAGAAACTCTCACGTAAACAGCCTGGTGATTACTCCATCAGAATTTTCTCCCCATATATTCTAATATATATGAATATGATTTTTACCAAAATGAAAAGATACTATGTCTCCATTTTGTAACTTTTTTTTTTTTTACCTTTACTATCTCTTGGGCTTTTTTTCTATTTCATGATGTCTAAAACTGCTTCGTTCTTTGAATGCCACGCAGGCAGTGTGGTTGACGAGTTAAAGTCTTAGGTTTGGGACTGAAATTGCTTAGTTAGATTTGAATCCTGCTCCACCATTACTATTCCCATGACTTGTGGCAAGTTACTTCATTTCTCAAGGCTTCACTTTGTCAACCTGTAAAACAAGATTTTAGTAACACCTACCTGAAATGGTGATTGTGTGGATTGATGCCCCGCCTTTGGTAAACACGCAGTCAAAAGAGTGCTGGCACCACAGATGTTTGGTACCTTATCAGTGGTCCCATTTCGATGGACATTTAGATCAATTGTGCTCTTTCAATCTCACACATAATGGATGCTCTAGTGAACATCCTTTTAATACAGTGGTACCAGTTTTGTGAGCAATTCTAAAGGCTGAGATTTTCTACAATTTTCTAAAACTCCTCAGTGTAATTTTTGGATCAAAGGCGATACACATTTTTAAACTGATATTGCAGAGTAACCATCTCCAAAGATTGTATCTATTTGTGCTATGAACAAGAGTGAACGAGTAAATTTGGTTTTTGAGAAATACTTTATTAAACTTTTGCCTACACATAAAAAAATGCATTGAATTTTTATAAAGGAGCAGGGTATTACTGGGACACAACACATGATAAGGAACACTTGTATTATATTTCCATGAAAAAATCAAAAATCATTTTTCATAATTCCCACCATTCTCAGTATTGTACAGAAGCCATTGACAATGCATTCTCCAGAGAATTCATAGCTTCTTATCAGAGATTCACCTATTTTTAAATACAAAAAGTAATATTCCATCAGGCAGCTACCTATAAATGTCTACAAATCAGGCATGTAACAGATATTTATGGGAATTAATAAAACAAGATATGGAACAATTATTTCAGTATCTACAGGTATGGTAACATTTCTGAACCCCAAAGTGAAAACGTTATCTGCCAATTCTTCCAAATACTCGAAATTAAGATTGTTCAAGGCTACTTTTCTGTAATTACATGAACCTAAAGGAATGAAACCATTCTGGTACCAAATGCTTCTAATGTCCGAGGTAATCTGCAAAGGACGTCATTGGGCACTGAACGGCAAAGGTTCCACAACTTCTTAGCATACATATTTTTGTCTAGTTCTTTGACACAAAAATAATTCAAGGACTTGGCAGCTAATAACACCTGATGCAATGATCGTAACACAAGAGGAAGCAATCTCTATCAACACAGAGTCCAATTTTTTTAAAAGTAATGAAGAAGAAAATTTAAATGTGGCATAACAAAGTGCCAAGGTTTTTACATCATGTTAATGGAAAGGAAGAGGCAAATATTTAAATATGAGAAGTGGTCCACAGGTAAATCTGTTCTTATCACAGATAGCAGCAAATATTGTATTCTTTCCCAAAAGGAGTCAAATCTGGGCAAATTCTAGGGTTTTGCAGTTAAATGGGTTCACTTTATATATTGTCACTCTAGTTGCACTGAGATCACCTCTCTTTCTGCAAAGTTCTCTTCTTTCAGAAGACTGTCTATCCCTATTTCCTGCCTTTTGTGTGTGTGTGTCGCATTTATTGACCATTGTTTTTATTTGCTTTCTATGCTTGCAATGAAATAAAAATATTTAAACATTGTAACTAAGAATTTCATTAGAATTATTTTTCCTTTCTCCAAACAGGTAACATAGATAGTTATCAACTTCAAATGCAAAATTTTACTAATGGAAATGGGGACCAAATAAGAATGGACATTAATGTGCACTATTTTTAAAGCTACCCCATAACAGTACTTGTTTTAAATAGTTTTGGAGTTAACATTTTTAACCTAGTCAATTATCTACCCGTTTTCCTAACTGATCTTTAACAACAATCTTTCTATAAGATAAGCCTAATCCTTCGGAAATAACGTAAGTACAGTATAGAATACTTTGTCACTAGACACTAACTTGAAAATTTTAAAGAAAATGATGGAAATAGCTGTAAGGGGGGAAAAGTAGCCCTTTAAATCTAATTTGTTATGCACCGCAGTAGGGTAATGGAGGCAATGAAAGTTCTTTGTTGAGCTCCCATATCCAAAAGGTATTTAGGTAGCAAAGGATGTTAAGCAGACCCCCTGCCATCCCCCTTCAACTGAAGATAGCAGGAAATAAGGTCTATAGGTCTGTGTCCTCCTGATTTTTATTTCCTCGGGAGTACAACGTATGCAAAGTGCACCTTAGGCTGCTGAGCAGTCACAAAGGAGGCTTTGGTCCCCTCTCTCTACGTGAATAGAGTGATCTAAAGGATGGCTGAAACCGGACAGGGAGTTAAAGCCTTCAGGTGGGTCTTTTCAAATTCCAATAGTGAGGAGTTACTGGAGAATTGGTTAGGATTTCACGAGGTCCCAGCAGGTTTGAGATCAAAAGCTCTGGTTGAATAAAAGCCTGTTGGGAAATCTTAAAACCTCTTTGTAATGTAACTTTAAAAAGTTAATACAAAGAACCCTTAGATTGAAGCTGGTAACAGCACGAACAAAGAATATATCAAAACTGATTCCATTAAGAAAAAGCGGACATACAAATTCACTTAATTTAAAGAGCAATCCAGTTATATTACTGTGGGAGGGAACAGGACTTACATCACACCATCCAGCCCACTTAGAAGATATGCTCATTTCTTGTTACGAATGCCAGACTCGATTCTTGGTTGTTCAGATATGCTTTTTAAACAACATATACGTCCATTTTCTGAAAGGAGAGAGGGATGCGCATTTCAACTCACTCTTAAAGAAGATACTTTTTAAAACAAATTAAAATTAAACTTGATGGGGACCCATCAGTCAATTGGCTACCTCATTTTCATGATGTCAAACTGCTAATTGCCCATCCTCCTTAAAATAATAAACCTTCAATTGATATTGATTGGTAGGCCATTAATGAATACATTAATTATAATGTAATTTTTGTAATTAATACTGATCCATTCCTTGGCAAGTCACCTAATTTTGTTCACTGAACTCATCCATTAATGGGTTAGTGGAAACATTTTGTTCATTAACAACTATTCCAAAAACCCTTTATATGGTTTTAATATTTGAATTTTGCTAATGGTTTTGGATCTTCCAAAACACTTTCGTGTACTCGGTGTCTCTTACGTTTTCACATTAGGCATGTTAGATGGGTAGGTAAGGCATTATTTTCCATTTTTCTAAAAATAAATAGGGATTCAGAAGCACACATAATTGGACATATGATGTATTCTGGATTGCACAGCCACTCAGAGAAAGTTCGTTCTAAAACTTACAGTTCCTGATTCCCAGCCTAGTGCTCTTTCCACTGAACAAAGTCTCGTCAGTCTCACAGATTTCAAAATGCAAGTAGAGTTTAAATCACACACAGCCGGGTTCATTCCAAAGAACTCTTTTCCAAGTGATCGTTATTGACAACAAATATCCTGAAATTCTCATATTGGTAGACGCAATACTTTTACTCATATTCAAAACTTCATCTCCTTTTTCTCTTCCTCTTCTCTTCTTTGCTCCTTTTGTTCCACCTCTTTTCTTCTGTGTGTCATCTGAGTGATGACAGGAAAATGACAAAAGGCAGGCTGAGTCACTCTCTGTGCATAGCAGATAAAAACCTTTGGATAAGGGGCAAGTACTCCCTGAATGAACTATCCCAGGGAATTTTCTCCCGAGTAGCAGCAGTTATTTTAAAAATATGAGCCCTATTGACTGGCACTACCAAGAGCAAACAGTAGCAATACGTTTGTGACAATTTCTGACTATCTCTGCTGAAACACCTGAGCCAGCACCCAACCCCTCACAGATGTGTCATCAAATGTTGGTCGTGTGTAAAATTGAATTAGTTTCTACTGATGGCTGTCCAGATGGAATGTTGACTCAGGAAAGGCAAGTCATGTGGGGTAGAGGACTGTATAATTTGTTATTAGTGATAAGTAAAAAATTCAAATCAGTAATGAAGGGTTGACATGACTACTAAAACTCTGCATCCTGAGAATGTGTGTATGAGTATGCATTATGTAAATGCATACATATATATTCTATATATATTCTATATATTCTCATCCAAATATAGTTAACCTGTTAGATGTTATTAGGATGTAAACAATTCTACTCTAGCACTGACTCCGCACTGAGTGGGAGCTCTGTGATGAGCGAGATCACCCTGGATACTTTTATAGAAACACAAAGACCTTTTGTGACTTTAGCGTTACCTAATGTTTTTTTCTGACTTGTTTAGTGTGCTTTGAATCTTTAAATCCACTGCAATGTCCCGTGGTATATTCTAGTATTTTAAAGTGAGTCTTGAACTCCAAAAGTTTGAAAATCACTATTCTAGGTATGAAAACCTAGAAGGTACCAGGCATTTATTGAACACTTGGCAATACCAAGACTCTGGGCCCTAAAGAGAACATTTTAAAAGTATATGCAATAGAATCAGTCTAAAGACACTTAAAATTTTGTAGGAAATGAAATACTTGCAGAGATGACAGGCAAATTCATGAATTCTTCATAATTTTCAATCGATCACTCTCTACTCTGTGGCCCCACCGTATCTTATACCTATAAAGTTTGTAAAGTACAGATTTTATAGATATAATAAAATCTATAAACTTAGCTTTATGTGTAATTTGCATATGTCTTTTTCATTAGAGTCAGAGGCGGGTTCACTTTCAGTTTCTTCAGTGATTACCACTATGTTGAACACGTGATGAGTGCATTGTAAATGCTAACTTCGCTAGACAATAAAAAGTAGATGGAGCAATTGGAGGACAAAAGAAAACAGCTGATAATTCGCTGATTTTTATTTTTTTTCCTTATGGAGCAAGGTGCTACCACCATGCGTCATGGGAACACAGGCTCAGGGCACAACAGAAACTTGCAGCAAATGATCCCTTTGCTACTTGCACAGAATAGAGAGTCCGAAAGCACGGGAAGACGTCTCATCCGAAAGCAGGAGAAGACGTCTCATCGCAGGGTGGCCAGAACTGCTTGGGTTCAGGATCAGTGTATGGCAGCTCTACACACCCCACTTTGCACCGGAGAAGAGAGACAAATCTATACTCTTTGAGCGTGCTTCCAGCCACATGGTGTGTGTGTTGGAGGGTGGGGGGTGGGCAGGGGGAGGCCCTATCACTGAGAATTCCTGTTCTGGTAAGTATCTGTTGCTGCTGGCACCCAGTTTTGGTTTTAAGGGGACTTTTCATTAGACTTACCATCTCCCCCAGGTTGTGGAACAGCACACAGTAGAAAAGGAGTTGGGGGCAGCTGCCAGAGGATGGCCACTTGGTGTGGGCTTGTGACTTCCCCAGAGAAGGAGGTGGAAGTAGGTGAGGGCTGGACCATGGCTTCTTTTCCTTTATGCAATTTTACTGAGCTATAATCACATAACATACAATTATTCACACTGTATAACCAGTTGTTCACAGAATTGTTGTATAGTTTTGCATTCACCACCACAATCAATCTTTGAATATTTTCATTACTCCAAAAAATAAAATTAAAATTAAAATTAAAATAAAAAAGAACATCCAAAACATCCATACCCCTCCTCCCCCGCATTGTTCATTTACTTCTTTTAAAAACGCAGTTTTATTGAGATACATTCACACTCAACAGTCATCCACAGTGTGCAATCAGTTGTTCACAGCACCATCATACATTTGTATGTTCATCACCAGAATCAATTTTTGAACCTTTTCTTTACTCCAGAATAAATATAAAAGCCAAAAGGAACACCTAAATCTTTCTAACCCCTCCATCCCACCCTAGTCATCTAATTTTTGTCCACATTTTTCCACTCATCCGTCCACACACTGGATAAAGGGAATGCGAACCACAGGGTGTTCACGATCACACGGTCACACTGTGTAAGCTACATAGTTATGCAGTCACCTTCAAGAATCCAGGTCACACTGGGTTGCAGTTTGACAGCTTCCGGTATTTCCCTCCAGCCATTCCAACACACTAAAACTAAAAAGTGATATCTATATAGTGCATAAGAGTATCCTCCAGAGTGACCTCTTGACTCCATTTGAAATCTCTCAGCCGCTGGAACCTTATTTTGTTTCAACCCTCTTTCCCCTTTTGGTCAAGAAGATCCTCTCAATCCCACAGTGCTGGGTCCAGACTCATCTCCAGGAGTCACTTCCTGTGTTGCCAGAGGGATTCACACCCCTGGGTGCCATGGGCCATGCCTCTTAACAGATGTCTGACTTTCCTAACAGGTGTAAACAAGAGAAAGGGCACAAACTAATATCTGGAATTTTTTCAAAGTGAAAATAGCTGTCTTTTCTGGCTAATAAATAATACATGCTCACTGCAAGAAATTCAGACAAAATTTCACAATAATTCATCTACTAAAGATAACAGCTTTTAATGATTTGATGCTATATATGTCCCTTCAGTTGCTTATTTGTGTACATAACAAAGTTGACATTTTAAAAACAGAATTGGAATCATAGCATCCATATTCTGTTCAATGACTAACATTTTAAATTTTAATGATACATTGCTGATTCCTCACCATGGTAAAATGTTTCCCTTTAACTGGCCATGGTAGCCTATATTTTTGATATTTCATAAGGAGTTATTTATTGACAGATATTTAGGTTGTATTAATTTTTTTATTCTTATAAACAGTGCTTCAATAAACATCTTTTAAAATCTTTGCACATTGAGGTTTATTTTCTTGGCATAAATTCCTAGACGTAAAATGAACTGAAAATGTTGAAGTATTTGTTAAATTGCTCTCCAAAAATGTGCCAATTTACATATATACATACATACACACTGTATGAACCTTTTTGCCCATAAACTTGCCTGGATATGATTCACTTAAAAAAATCTTTGTTAATCTAATAAGGAAAAAATGTCTCATTGCTTTAAACCCTAGAATACTTAGGGAACTTTTAAATAAATCAGTTCTTGATAAATCACACATGGCTTTTCCACAGAACATGTTCAGTACTAAAACTGACCTCCCTTTCCTCTCCAACACACGACTGGATGGTCTCTATGCTCCAGCAGTAGATACAAATCAAGAAAACGAGAACATTTTACTTTTAAGTTAAATACACTTGGGAAAGCTTGAATGTATGTATTATATCTCAAAATAAAAAGTGTTCTTTTATTGACTGCTAGCAATATAGTCATCACTGCTCTCTTCTATTAATGTGGATAATTGAGTAAATAATAAAATAGTTAACAAATTGCAAGAACCAGAGGTAGGATCCATTATTTAAATTATCTCAGCTACCAGTAATGAGACAACTTACCTCTAATTTTATTTGAAGGCTCTTGTGGGATTGTCAACGATTCTACCACAAAGCCTAGAACTCAATAAGCTGCTGACACGATGTGGCGATGTGAGAAAGAATCTGTGAAACAAGACAGACTTGTCTAAGAATATAGCATTGGCTACATGAATCAAAACTATTTTATATTTCAACAGCCCAGGAACGTCAATGTGCTGAGCCTTTCACTGGGGAAAGAAATACCATATTTACACTTCAAAGCTTTACAATCCTATCCTAATAAACATTGGCCAATACATCTCTTGCCCATGAATAATGGTAGGCTGTTTGTGGGAAGGTCATAGAGACCTCATGATTTTCTTTATGTGCGTGGTCAGCATTTTCACAAAGCCTGCCAGTGGTTACAAAATCCTTCTGTATGGTGAAGGCAAAACTTATTAGCCCCATTTCCTCTATTTTACTAGTTAGTACAAAAGGAGCTGGAGTGAGCGTCCAATTATGTTCACCCAAGAGAGAGCAGTTGTATTAGTTGTTTATTGCTATATAACAAATTAACCCAAAGTTTAGTGGCTTAAAACAACATTCAATTATTAGCTCACAGTTTCTACAGATCAGGAGGCTGGGCACAGCTTAGCAGGGGCCTCTGCTTCAGGCTCTTCCGGATGTTGGCTGGTGCCAGCTGTCATACCAAGCTTCAACCAGGGCAGGATCTGCTTCCAAGCTCACTCGGTAGTAGTTAGAAGGATTCAGTTTCTCACAGGCTATTGGAATAAGAATCTCAGTTCCTTGTTGCCTTTGACCAGAAGCTGCCCTCAGTTTCTTACTCCACTGGCCTCTCCAATACTGAATCTGGCAAGAGAGACTCTGCTAGCAAGACAGAAGTCATAGTCTTTTATAATCTAATCATGGGAGTGAAACCCAACAACTTTTGCCATGTTCTGTTTGTTAGAAGCAAGTCACTAAGTCCAGCCCACCCTCAAGAGAACGGGATTACACAAAGTTACGAATATGAGGACGTGAGAATCACCGGGTGCCATCTCAGAAGTCTGCCTACCACATCAGGTGATTGCTCTGTTGATAGAGGGAGTAAAGGAATCTGGGAAAAAGTGGGAAAGAGACTGCCAGTGGAGAGGCATTCCTGGGAAAAGGCTCACAATATTCCAATGGATGATACACTGCCAATAAACCCATTGAATCTGGAGGTATTACCCACGTTGGAAAGCGTGTTAAGTCTCAGGTCAAATTAGTATTTACCACATCAAATTATGCATCCATTGGGAAAAATTGAAATTACAGATATTAGCAGGTGATGATGGCAAAACCTAAGATAAAGTCCACAACCAATAACAAAGAAACACACCCTGACCAAGAAGAAAAATATTTCATTGTAAATGTAGAAAGAGATCATAAACTTTATTCCCTCAAAATGCTGTATGTAACAATTAGCATTAGCAAAATGAAATTACGACATTCAAAAGACTCTGATTCTGTTTTTATCATATATAAGTAGGTCCACATGCCATTCATTTGTCATTAGTCGAGATTAAATTTTTAGTTCTTTTTGTCAAGACCACAGACCTAGTAATAATTTACTGTTTGCCTTTAGTTTCTCCCTCTCCATTTTTATAAGATAGTTGGTTCGAGGTACAGGTAAATTTGGGACTGTGAATCAAAATATAGATATATAATTTACAGATCCATCCAGAAGGGGGAAAAATCATGATATTTTTATTAGTTGGGCTAATCAGCTGAGTGTATGCATGTATGGATATATGTGTGCCTGTGTGTGTATGGGTTTCTGTAACAAAAATAAGAAATGAACAGAGAGATAGCAGAGAGGTTCTTCATGGTTTTAGTGCAAAAACTTTCTAATTAATGCAAATGCAGTGTTGCAATCATCTTTACAACATTCCACAAAGATAGCACTTTAAGGGTTATGCCATATGCTGATTGACAGCAGCCATAATTCCATACAATGAGACTGTATCACATTGTTTGAAGTGAGGTGATACTCATCTCTTGAAACTGATCAAACATATGATTGCATCAAACAGTATTACAATATAATCACGCTGTATGTGGGAACTGCCAAGGTTGATCATCATGTTGTACTCTCTTCCCTTGGACTTCTCTAATAACAGTTGTGACACACCACTGCATCCACCTTTTCCTTTAAGAACTGCAGAATTTAAGAGAAAAAGTATGCATAAAATTGTGGTTTGGTTATGCTATGTGAGTATACATATGCAGCCTGCTTTAGAATTACAAATATGCTCCCACTAAGATTTCCTTAAGTACACAAATAAAAACCCAGAGAGGCCCAGATAAAAAGAGAAGATTCCAAACAGAGTAGAACATAATTCAAACGCCCTTTATTTTTCTTTAGTAAACAGGCAGAGATGGAAGAAATGTCTTTTTTTATCAAGAGCATTTCAGTATCTGTAATTCCCAATGACTCTTACTTTTTTTCTCTTTGTGATTAATAAGTACTTAATGGAGAAGTACAGTAATGTTATGCAAGTATCCCATTCCTCATCAAACTTCAAATTCATTTGTTTGTTCTTTCATTCATTCACATCCGCATGGCTTCATGGATTCATGTCATAAGTTACTATCAGCTATTCTCACAATGACTATCAGTATTAATTTTGATGGTCAAATTATGCCCATTTGGCTAGGAGAAGTCCATTTAAGCTGGCCTCTAGGTCCTTTTCACGTGCCCCATTATTTTTTTTTAACACCTCCTTGCTTTCTGACACTAGTTCCAGGCTTTTCTTGTATTTTTCTATTCCCAGCCCCAGAATCAGCCATTTCTCCAAGAATTCCTATTTCCTTTAATGGCAAATGGTATTTTGAAGTCTTGATCTGGGTGCTACATGTGCTCATTGTTATTGGAATATCACTGCTCCAAGGTTGTGCCCGAAAACAGAGCCAGGAAGTATACGTCTGTATGGATCACATAATTAAATTTCATCTATATCCATCTGTATGTATTGAAAACCATGACTTCACACTGATAAATCCAATGTCACATGTTCATTTTAGTTTTCTCCCTTTCCATATGTGTAATTCCTTCTCCAACAGTGAGAAGCCTAGCTTTCATTAATCCTCAGATAGTTACTTGCAGCATCAACCCCCCGTATGCAACCAATCTCCCATCTCCACCACCACTCCTCTCCCTACAGATCCCTGCTCTCCCTGCTGAACTGAGCGTCAGGCTTCCCACACCAGGTCCCTGCAGAGACACTTTGCACTCTGTTCAGGCTGATTCCTCAGTGAGGCTGTGTCCCCACCCCCCCATGCCTGAGGAGATGTTCTCCTCATCCTCCTTGGGCCTTGATACCCCCTCTGGCCACTGTAGCTCCTCTTACCTTGCTCAGTTCCACCTAATGGCTTTAGGATTGAATTCTGGGGGAAGGGAGAGGAGCAACATTCAAACTGTCATGTAATGTTCACATTATCCTTCAATTCTTCGACTTATGAATTAGTTTATTTGCATTTTTCACATTCAAACGTACTGTGGATTTTTGTTGTTGATTTTTAATTTAATGACACTGTGATCAAATCCACTGTCTAATTTCTAAAACAATAATATACTGATCAAACCTTGTATTTGTTGATATTTTCTTCAAGGACCAACTGGTGGTCAATTTGGTGAAAAGATCTCATATTCTCAAACTGTTAGGTTCAGGGCTCAATATATAGACATTATACCAAGATTGTAATTTACGTTGTCCAAACCTTTTATTATCCTTCCTAAGGTTATGTCTGCTTGATACATTGATTAGTGAGAGAAAAGTGTTAAAAAATTTGCACTATGACTATAGATTTGTCCAGTTTTCTTTGTAATTTGGTCAATTTCAGTTTTATATATATTTTAAATAACTTATTTTTAATTGTGGTAAAATACATATAACAAGGCACTTTTAACCATTTTAAGTGGACATTCTTTGACATTAAGTACATTGACAATACTGTATAACTTATATCCTATCTATTTCCACATCTTCTTCATTATGCCAAACCAAAACTCATACTCATTTAACAATAACTTCCTTTTGCCCCCTTCCCAACTCCTGTTAACCCTATTCTGCTTTGTGTCTCTATGAATTTGCTTAATCTATGGATTTTATATGAGAGAAAGCATAAAATATTTATCCTTTTGTATCTGGCTTATTTTCACTCAACATGATGTTTTCAAGGTTCATCCATGTTGTAGCATATGCCAGCACTTCACATTTTTTTTTTTTTTTACAGATGAATAGTATTCCATTATATGGATATACGACATTTTGTTTATCCATTCATCTATTGATGAACACTTGGGTTGCTTCCATTTTTGGCTACTGTGAATAATGCTACTATGCATATCGATGTGAAAATATCTGTTAAAGTCCCTGCTTTTAATTCTTCGGGGTATATACCTAGTAGTGGGATTTCTGGGTTATATGGTAATTCTGTATTTAAACTGCCAGTTTTCCACAGAAGCCACATTATTTTACATTTCCACCAATGATGTACAAGCATTTCTATTTCTCTGAACCCTTTCCAACACTTGCTATTTTCACTGTTTAAAATAATAACCATCCTAGTGTTTTTGGTGGTATCTAATAGTTTTAATTTGCATTTGGCTAATAATGTTGAGCATCTTTTCTTCATGGCCATTTGAATATAATCTTTGGAGAACTTACTATTCAAAACTTTGGCCCATTTTTTAAAATAAGAAATATTGAGCTGAAGTTTCAATGATGTTAAACCCTTATCAGATAAATGGTTTCAAATATTTTCTTCCATTCTGTAGGTTATCTTTTCAGTTTCTTGAAAATGTCCTTTGATACACAAAAGTTTTTAATTTTGATGAAGACTATTGTATCCATTTTTTCTTTGGTTGCTTGTGCTTTGGGTATAAAATTTAAAAATCCATTGCCTACTACAAGGTCCTGAAGATATTTATGCTTTCTTGTAAGAGTTTCATAGTATTAGCTTTTATATTAAGGTCATTGATCCATTCTGAATTAATTTTTGCATATTGTGAAAGGTAGGGGTCCACATCCATTTATTTGCATGTAGATTTCCAGTTGTCCCAGAACAACTTACTGAAGAGACTATTATTTTTCCATTGATTGAATTTGGTATCCTTATCAACAAATCAACTGGCTATAGTTGTGTGGATTTATCTCTGGACTTTCAATTATTTCCTATTGGTTTATATGTTTATACTTATGCCAGTACTACTACACAGTTTTAATTCCTGTAGCTTTGTGGTAAGTTATGACACCAGGAAGTATGGGTCCTCCAACTTTGTTCTTCCTTTTCAAGATTACTTTGGCTATTTGGGATTCCATATTCAATTCCGTATGAATTTGAGGATCAGGTTTTCCATATCTGCAAAACAGGCTGCTGGGATTTTGATAGCAATTGCATTGAATTTGTAGATTACTTTAGATATTATTGATATCTTAACAATATTGTCTTTCCATCCATGAACACAGCTTTATGTATTTTGAATGTACTGTATATTATTTGGAGCATACAAGTTCACAATTGTTATATCTTCAAACTGACTTATTCCTTTTATGATTGCATATTAGCCATAATTATTCCTATCAATGCTTTTATAATGGTTTTTGTTTTGAAGTCTATTTTCGTGTTATTTAAAATAGCAACACCATTTTTTTCTACAATTAGTTAGGGTTTGCCTAGTGTTTCTTTCTCTAGAACTTTACTTCCAAACTTTATACGCTCTTAGGGTTTATATGTGTCTCCAGGAGACATGATATTCCTGAATTTTCAGAATTTAGTATCTTTTTTAGCTAGCAACTTAGACTGCTTATATTTCTTGTAATGTTGTATATTTGGACTTATTTCTACCATCATATCTTGTGCTTCTCTTTACCAGGCTTCTTTTTCCCTCTTTTCTTACTTTATATTTTATATTTTATGTTTTTGCACAATCAAATTTTCTCATAATTTCTTCTTGTTTGGAAATATCATATTTTATTTCCATTCTTTTACCCTGGATTTGTATGGCCTAAGGTAAATGAATATGTTTATCCTCATTCTAAACAATACAGGGATGTAATGAAACCTTAATTCTGATCATAACCCACCTGTCATGTATGTTATTGTGTTCAGAATTACACATGTACTCTATTTTTAAAAAAACAGGTAATTAACTTATTTCTAAATTTCTTATGACACTTTTAAGATGTAAAAATGAAGAGTTATAGAATCATAACCTCTGTCCATCATTGAGCCTAAGAAATAAAATATTACTTATATAATTGACTTTGTCAGTTTAGTTCTCCTACCCTCAGAAGGCAGGAGTCAGTAGTGACTATAAAGAAAAGAAATTTTCCATATTGTTTCCATGCCCCCAATGTGCTGGTTATTATTTTTTTTATTTAAAAAAATGCTTATTTACCTGCTCAGCTACAATTTTATTTTCTCACTATTTCTTCTTTTACACCGCTCTTGTCTGGGTTCAATTTCTTTCTATTGAAGAACATTCTGCATTGGCTCTTTTGACAAGGTTCTGTGGGTTGTAAATTTTTTCAATCTTTATTAATTTGAAAAGAAACATTTGTATTTAACCTCATTCTTGAATGACATAGGTACAGGGTAAGAAATATATACTGATGTAGAATTGCTGGTTGGCAGCTGTTTTCTCTCAACATTTTGCAGATACTATTTTATTTTCTTTTGACTATTTTGTTGCTATTGAGAGGTCTTTTGTGAATCTAATTATTATTTATTTTAGTTTCCTAGCTGCTAAAATAAATACCATACAATGGGTTGGTGTAAATGACAAGAATTTATTGGCTCTTGGTTTTGAGTCTAGGGGAAGTCCAAAATTGAGGCATCAGTAAGGCGATGCTTTCTGCCAGAGCACTAGGGCCTTCTGGAGCTGGCTGCAGGTGATCCTTGGTCCTTGGCTTTTCCTTCATATGGCAATGCACATGGAGGTGTCTTCTCCTTTCTCTTCTGGGATCCTTTGACTTCCAGGTTCTGGTTTCTCCCTGTGGCTTCTCTCATGTCCATTTTCCTTTGCTTATAAGGACTTCAGCCATATTGGATTAAGGTCCACCATCATTCAGTTTGAGTGCACAGTAACTGATAATATCTTCAAAGGTCCTAATTACTAGTGGGTTCACACCCACAGGACCAGGGGTTGGGTCCTGAGCATGCCTTTTGTGGGGGACATGATCTAAACCCAAACATTATTCTTTTGCAGGTAATCTGTCTTTATAGGTAACATCTCCCTAATTCCCTCTACTAACTCATTATGAAATTCCTATTATAAGGGATTTTTTCAGTGTAACCTCTCTTAATGAATAATTTCCTCAGATCTGTTTTCAAGTCCATGGATTCCCTCTAAGCTGTATGTGATATCCCTTTAAAACTTCAAGGACTATTTTTATATTTCCAGAATTTCCAAAACCATGTCTAAACTTTTCAGGGCCATGCAATTTGAACATCATATTCATAATGAGGTATATGCCTGTGATTACAAATTCTCTGCCCTGAGCCCAGGCCTAGACAGACAAGAATCCTTGTTTCCTTCTGTGCTGGTGTGCAGTTTCTAGTCTTCCTTTTCACTGAAGGTATAGCCCTTAAATGATCCTGGATTTATGTAAGAGGTTCAGTTTCAACTCCCCCTGCCTCCAGACCTTCCAAGGCCTTGTCTTCTGTGTCTCTGTGAGTAGGAAAATGAGAGCTCACAGATTACTGAGACCATCTCCACCCCCACCCCCACCCCACCCCAGTCCAGCCCCTCCCACCGGCTGCCTTAGCTCACGTGATTACCACTTGGATTTTCAGGTCTCTCTTCATTTTGGACCCTGGTGATTTCTCTTGCTTTCTTGAAAAATCAATGACATTATGAGTTTTTATTGTATTGTATCTAACATTTCTAGTATTTTAGTGGGAGAATTTTCAGCATATCTACACCATCATAATCCTATAACTGAGTTTCTCCTTGGGTGTCCTATAGGTATCTTAGTCAACTTGTCCAAAACCATAATGGTGGGCTCATGCATATGTCTGGTTCTACTCCAGTGTCTTCTATCTCAGTTGTACAAACCAGAAACTCATCCTGATCCCTCCTCTCCATTCCTGTTCAATCAATCATCAAGCCCTGTTGATTTCTTTATTGAACACAGCTTGAATCAATTCACTTGTTTCCATGCCCATTACCTTACCTTAGTCTAAACCACCATCATCTTCCCCTGGACTACTTAAAAAATCTCCCCCTAATTCTTGCTTTATAAGCCACTATTCACACTGCAGCCAGAGGAATCTTTCTAAAATCTGAATCTGATCAATTCACTTTTCCACTTACATCCTTCAATGATTTCCTAATGTTTTTGGAGAAAATAAAGCTAATTTTTTTTAATATGGTCTATCTCCTATGGCTCATTTATTCCATTATTAATTAATCCAACAAAAATATATGGAGTACCAGTTACTTATGGGCATAGTACTTAGAACTGGGTAACTGGGTATACAGTTGGAAACGAAATCTTACCAATCTATCTTTTCCTGGCACTTGCCTACTTCTGCTCTGCACTCCAAGTACTTCCTTGTACTCCTTCTCCTTCTTGCCTCATGATCTTTGCAAAGACTTTTCCCTTCCAGTGGTACAAATCCCCCCTCATCCCTCAACTTTGCTTAGCCAAAAGCTAGATCTCAGCTTCAATGTCATTTCTTCACAGACACATTTTTTTGATTCTCATATTAGGCTAGGTCTCTGTGTTTCATGTTTTTGCATCCTTTTTGTATCACTTCCAATTTAAATTAAATGATTAACTGCCTAATTACTGAATTTCTTGATTTTACAATGCCATGAGTTGTAAGACGCATCACCAACTTCAAACCATTGCAGTGAAAGAAATACCATTCTAGTCAACTATTGCTACAAAAATGCTACATGACAAACTTCTCCAAAATTCAATGGCTTTAAACAGTAAGCATTTATTTCTCCCTTATTAAGTCTGTGAATTGCTGCAATTCACTTGGGCAAGTCTCAACTTCCGCTACCAGCTCTGGGCTCCAGGCTGCAAGTTGGGTTCAGGTCTGCTTCATGATTTCTATATTCTCCTTGGACTATTGGACTACTGTTACCCAGGCCATGATCTTCTTGTGGTGAAGGATAGTTTAAGAGGAGGGAAGGTTAAATGCCTGCTAAGACCTTAGCTTGGAACATGCGTGCTGTTGTTTCCACCAACATGACTTTGGCTGAAGCAAGGTACATAGCCAAGCCCAACATCAGTGGGGTGCAAGAAGTACCCTGCCGCCTTAGCTGGGAAGGATGCAAAGTCACATGAAGAGGCATAAATATACAATGCATAATTCTATTACAGCAAGGGGTGAAAAACTGGGAACAATAAGTCAATCTACCACAACTACAATAAACAGTATGTACACACATTTTTATTTTGTTTAGTTGCAGTATATTCTCCAAATATATTTATCTATACAATGGTATGCCACTTTCTTCTTTATCATGAGCAAATCTTCCTATTCAGAACCTGAAGTATTTTCAGAGTCACTTTTCATCACCAACAGTTATGCGCGTTATTATCGAGACCAATTCTTTACATAACCAAGGCTCATAATCTTGACTTCTTTAACACCTTCAGGATTGACTGTATAATCTTTAGGCATACAAAAAAATACCAGAGTCCTATTTACACTCTCAATTTGATTAAACTCAGACACTGTTTTTCATAGCTGGCTCTATCACTGGAAGTTAGAAACTTTCATAAAAGTCAATAATACTTGACACCTGAGTCCTTTACAATGTATGAAGTAGCCATCTCAACTTCTCCAGCCTGGAAATCCTACAGTGTATTTCAGGAGATTAGTTAATGTTTAATATCTTTAATTGTACCATTTAGTATGTGACAGGCAATTCTTTTTAATATGTTTCAATGACAAAAGGAAACACAGCTTTATCTACTGGTGGGTATTTTCCTTTCTTAGGGGGACTGATAAGGAGATGAATGCTTCTAGATGACATCCATGAGCAAGCCATTTCTCCAGTGATAAATATTTGCTTCTCTTATTATAATTTTATCTTGTGGCTCTATTCCCACGTTTTTCTGTGTATCAAATAACTTTTTATTTCAGAAACACCTTGGAGTGGAATCCTTTAGAAGACATTTGAAGAGACAATTACAGATCAGAATTTAAGTCAAAATTCTGTGATAGCCAATATTAAAACTCAACTAAGAAGAAAGTTGTTTAACAGGAGCCACAATGTCAAGTACATCATAACTTATTCCCCTGTCTAATAGCTGGAAAGTTTCTTTTTTTTTTTCCTACATTATTTTATTTTATTTTTAAAAATTTATTTATAAAAAAATTTAAAAAACAATAAAAAAAAAACATTTCAAACAAAACCAAAACAAAGGAATAAGAAAAACAGCCTAAAATAACTACAGTTTCCAACATGTTCCTACTATGCCCCCCAAAAATTAACAAACCGTAGTCATTCCTGAGCATTCCCATAACATTAAGCTTACCCTCCGTAACTTATCTGTTCTCATTAGATTATTGTTCCCCCTTCACTAGTTGCTGTCTATCACTAGGTCCCCTACATTCTACAATATAAACCATTTATTTTACATTTTTCACAGAGTTCACATAAGTGGTAACATACAATATCTCTCTTTTTTTTGTGCCTGGCTTATTGGAAAGTTTCTTTTAACATGGATTGAAAGATCCCTCCCAATGTAACAATGGAGTGGTCATTTGTGTTTTGGTTTTCCTCAGTTGCCTTGCACTGTGAATCTGCTCCTCCTCCACCTCTCCTGCCACAAGAGCAGGAAAATGACCCAAATGGCATGAATAAGAATCTTTTTGCCAGGGTCTTACTTGAATGCTGGATATGAAAGGGTCTCTCTTGTGGGGCTGTAATAATCATGTGAAATGCTCGAGTCAGCGTTCCCATCACATCAAGATAGCCTGCTCAAGAAAGAAGCCAGTCAGAGGAGAGCTTAAACAGGGAGAGCCAGATCCCTGGGGGAGCGCTTGAGAACCTGGTTCTCATGATGCCGGGGATAATCTCCTAGACTTTCTGACATATAAGTCAAATTTTATGCCTGAGTAGGGCGAGTCGATTTTTTGTCATTTGCAGTCAAATAAAGCCCTGGATACTACAAAGTAATAACCCATAGGAATAGCATCATGGTAAAAAAAAATATATATAGTGCGGCAAACAAAAGTAATTTCAAAATAACTCAAATTCTTCATTTGTATTTCTTGAACACTATAAAGGGTACAGAGTCATCGTTATCCTTAAAAATCCCACTTTGCCTCCCCCAGCCAGTGCTTCATGCTCAGCAGCTGCTTCTGCTCCTTTATGTCTGTCTTCAAATTCCACCCACACTCCAAGATAACCTCCCACCCCACCCCCCAATTTAACCTTTGAACTTTTGTTCTTTCTCTCTTTCCTCCCTACTTTCATCCCCATAACCCACAAAAAGTTGTCTGTCACAGCAGGACTTACCTCAAAACACAAGGGATGGAGAAAACCAAGCAGGCAAAGACAAATACCTTTTTAGCAAGAAGAGAAAAGCCTGGAAACATTCATGTGTTCCTCATTGTTTTCTTACTGTACCACTTAAAAAATTTTTATGAAGTGAAAAAAGATAGGCCTTAGCTTTGAGGCTATACAACTGTTGTTCAATATTTGTTTGTTTGCTTTGCTAACCCAAAGTTTTCCACATATAGATCAGGTACCTGCCTTAGTTTCCTGAGGCTGCTGCCACAAATTACCACAAACTGGGTAGCTTCAAACAACAGAAATTTCTCCTCTCACAGTTCTGGGGGCTGCAAATCTTAAATCAAGGTGTCGACAGGGCCACACTCCCTCCTGCCTCCTCCTGTTCTGGTGCCTCCTGGTGCTCCTTGGCTTGTGGCCACATCACTGCAATCTCTGGCTCCATCTTCACATACCTGTCTTCTTCGTGCCTCTCCGTGTGTCCTTTTCTGCATCTTAGTAAGGATATTCTCATTGGATTTAGCCCCCCACCCCTAATCCAGTATTATTTCATCTCAACTCTTACCTTAATTACATCTACAAAGAGCCTATTTCCAAATAAGGTTGCATTCTGAGGTTCCAGATGGATGTGAATCTTGGGGGATGCTACTCAACCTTCTACAGCACTTAATAAATATTTTTTGAACAAACAAAGAACAAATTAATGACTGAATGAATACTAAATGAACAAAAAAGGAATGAATGAACAACTGTAAAACTAAGGTTGTTAAACATTATTGGGAAATTCTAGTTCATTTGTCCATAAATGCTTGATTCTAGAACATTAAAATATGCATTTCTAAAATCCAAGTCATTCCTTCACATACATAAAAAACATTTAGAATTAAAAATCTTAAAAAAATGTGAACTTTGAAAGCAAATTATATATATATATATATATACACACACACACACACATCCACATATGCACATATAGCAAGAAAGCAATAGAAAATTCAAATAGTTGCAATAATATCTGTAACCCAATGAATTATATAGTTCTTTGGTTCTGAGCAACAGAGACCAAATCTGACCAAATTAGTCATAAGGGTATTTATTGGAAGAAGTTGCCTACTCAAGGGCCATTTTCCTTCCCACACTCTTATCTTTGTGAACCTAGACTTAATTCTGTTTGTGGATCTATTTATCCATCTTCTATATGACCCATGGTTAGGTCCTAATTGATAGAAGCCATTTCCATTTGCACCAACAGTTTATGCATGGGCGTATGATGCTATGAGACGTGGGGGAATTCTCCTGATAGGCTTCTGGGAAAGGCTTTCCTGACTGCAAAAACAGACAAAAGCAAGAATGGTTTCTTATCTTACCTCTGGAAAGGGGGATGTTGTAAGGATGTAATTGCTGAATTGCTATAGTCCTCTTATGATCATAGGGGGACTAGCCAAGGAGAAATTAACACATGGAGAGTGGCAGAGTGAAAGATAAAGCCACTTCTCAGCCATGATTCTTGCAATTTGAATGGTAAATATTCCTTATTGGGTTAGTAAATTCAGCCAGGGGTTTCCGTGTCTTGAACCCAATAGTATCCTAAAGGATAGAGAACCATATCAGAGGAAGGCTGGACATCCAAGCATTAAATTGGAAGGAGCCCTAGAAGTAGTTGAGATTAGGAAGCAGAACCCAAGAGTGGTCTTTTGCTAGGTATAGTCTGGTTGGGATGTCCCAGGTCAAGTGAACTGGAATATCAATGTCTTTTTGTCTCTCTACTCAAGGCAAGATTCAAACTCTAGGCCTGATTAATTTCAATAAGAAAGAATTAATTCCTCAAATATAACTTCAAATTCTAAAAGAAGTGCAGGTAGATGTTGAGTCTGCAAAAATATCAAGTATCTACCCCATCAAGAATCAGCTGTTTGGTTTTTGTCAAGACCTTTTGCATTATAGGTTTCCTTGTTTCTTAGCATCCATTCTCTAAAGGCTTCCATGTCTTCTAATCATCTCTTATCCCTACTTCCAAAAAATTCTCTGTCTTTGTTTTCAATCATGCCTTTTGCAATGCCACCCTTGTTCATCTCACTGAAGCCTTCATTTCTACAATGTGGAACCAAATCAATCCAGTTTTGTGGTGCAGATTTTCAGTGGAGTTGCAGTTAAGGATTAATTACATTGCAGCACAAGCTTAAAATTGATGTAACATATTTCTCAAATAAAAAAGCATAGTAATCATCTGTATCCCACTGAGGGAATTTCTTGTGGGATGTATTATCTTTGTGTCCTTGCTTATGTCCCTCCATCCATGACCCTTTTCTTCTCCTCTCTACCATGCTTTCTTCAATCTCCCCAAATTCCTATTAATTCTTAAGCAGAATTGTTCTCCATCTCCTACTCAAAATCAAGCTGGCAGCCTATCCATGCATATCCAAGAACTCATTAAAGAGCTCTGTCAATAGATAATCTACTTCAGATTTCCATCCTTTAATAGCTCAAAGTACTGTGATCACTTTGCAATTAGTTTTTCCTTCATAAGATACAAATTTTAGGAAGTGCTTTCCTTCCTACTAATCTCTGTAAGCAGAAGAAGAGCAATTCAAAGATTGATCCTTCCCTACTTCATGGAAAAACTTTCGGGGATTATTCTTTTCTTTCTTTCCTCTTCTTCCCCTCTCCTACACCTTCTCTTCCTCTTCCTGTTTCCTCCAATACAAAGACTATCAATGTAGTTTATTCTTATCCCTAAGATTAAAATAAAAAAAAAATTGTATGAAATCTAGCTTAAAGGAAATGAGGAAACTGGGCATCTTGTGATTTGACTCCCAGTCCTAGCTTGGCAACCTATTAGCAGTATGATTTTGAATAGCTTCTAAAGTTTGGAAATAAAGCTATGGTTTAACTATATCACAAAAGTATTGCAAAGACTAGTTTACAAGACGAATGAAAAGGTGCATCTTAATCTATATAGAGCTACCCTGTTATAAAAGAGTGAATACCAGACAGTGGATTCAATCAGAAGATTCAAGAAGACAAAGCAAAGAGCCCAGCTTCTGATTAGCTGTGTTAGGAGGCAAGAATTCCATCAAAGAGCAAAGAATCCAAGGACTGAGACTTTGGGGCAGCAAGGTCAGAGTGGGGCCAATAACAAGAAGTGATCTTAGTTGGAGAGCTACCAGGATTCCTTTGACTTATTTTCTAGAGGCAGATTTGATCTCTAAGGTTGCTACAGGTCCCGACTTAAGAGAAATTTTACCCAACTCTTTCTCCTTTAAGGCTGAAGGAGCAAAGAGTTAATTACCTTGTCATAGTAGTCTCTCTTTCCAAATTTTCCACATGGGCTTTTTCCTTAATTATTCATTGTATGAAACTGAATAATATTTATTATTTATTGTGGGTATTAAATTTTATGTCTTTTCTTCCTATTTTAAAAAATGGTTGAGTTTGCTACTTTCCCTATTTTACTCTCCTAAAAA
Source organism: Choloepus didactylus (assembly GCF_015220235.1). NCBI lineage: Eukaryota > Metazoa > Chordata > Mammalia > Pilosa > Megalonychidae > Choloepus > Choloepus didactylus. The sequence continues at coordinate 32,031,893 of NC_051315.1, forward strand.
CGCAGTGTGTTTTGTTGTTGTTGTTTTGTTTGGTTAGTTGTAGTCCTCAACTGACTTTTCTTTGGGTCAATAATTCATCCTAAAAAGAAAAATGAAGAAAAGCTTCTGGCATGCTTTAGATTAGTTGAAGGAAGCAAACAGCCTCCTAAACATTTTCCTTATTCCTAATTCCTTTCTTTTACCTTTTACCCAATTTAAATATGATACCTACAAATACTCACTGAGTACTGGTTAATTCTTTTACTTTAATTTTGGGCTCTATGGTAACTTAGTAAAGTATATTTTATAAAGTGATTTTGGTTGTCAAGATAACACAATTGAAGCAATGGCTAATGAACCCATGGTGGGTCACTACTAGTTCTAAGTCAGCTTGAAAGGGAACATACATGTACCTGCATGCCAATTTCAATCTTGATTATATATCTACTGTAATTCATTAGACTTAGGAAATTCTGAAGGTTTATACATTTAAAGACTTGGTAATCTTGCTTAGAATAAACTGCCAGCCAAAGTATTCAGAAGGAACGCATATCTGATGATTTCCTCCATTTAGAATCGTCTTTATTTTTGCTCTTACAGTTAAGTAACATAAAAAATGCATTATACAATGTCTTATACATTTTATATATTTGTGGCTCATTTCTAGTTTGAAAATGCCTTAAAAGCAGGGAATGTCTCTACTGGTTCTCTCCCTTCCACAATGGAAACATGGATATCTAGCACATGTTTATTTTAAGAATGTTAGAACTTGAATGAAAAAAACTGGCCAACAAGTATCAATCAAGGTTCATTTAAGAGTTTCCCTTGGCTCTTTAATATCTGAATGCAACAATTCAGGTTTTAGTTGAAAATGAGGATTTTTAAATGATTACTTCTTATTCTACTCAAAGTAATTTTGAAAGCTTTGTTTTATAAGCCAGTTTTATCCCAGTTCTAGCTTCTGCTTCTCTCACTTTGCATTCCCATCCACTTTCTCCAATTTCTTTTCTCTTCATCCCTCACATTTCTTTTTTTGCTTGTACTATCTCTTCTACTTTGTGCACTTGAGCAATTACTTAGGAAAAAGGAGCCTGGCATTTTCTTATTGTAACTGAAAGGAAAACAAAACTGGGCATTACTTTATGAAACAAAGACCCAGTGGATTCATTTTGGGGAAAAAAAATCTGACCAGAAAGAAAACAAACAGACTTTTAAAATGTAACAATAAAATTTAGGGGAAAAATACAGGTCAGTTTGTTTATTCAGATAAGGTTCTCTTAATGTTCTTAATTATGTGTAAGTAAATAATCTAGGTTGATGCAATTTTAGATGAAGCTGCTTATACTAAAACGTTTGAGAAAACAGATATTGCTAAATAGTACAGAGAAACTAACTTTAGACTACATTATTTCTTCATTCAACACTCAACTGAGAAGTAGAACATTCAAAATATGCTCAGTTTATTGGGAGTTTGTTTTCATATTTCTGCATGTGTTTGACTATAAAAGCATTTCAAGGTGTATCTCTTTATGACTCTACCTTGCTAAAAAATCAGTTAAGCAACCACTGTTTTTCTGGTCAAGGTTTTAAACCATATTTTAAAACCTTTTCCAGGACATCTGAGTGAATTTTCAGTTTCTCTTTTTGGAAATGAGACCCCCTGGTGTGAGGACCCTTCAAAACTAAGACAAACTATGGCCGCTCTGGAAGGAAGACCACATGGCTAAGGTTCTCTAGTTTGTAAAGCAAGAGAGAGTTCCTAACTTAACAACTTGAGTTTGTAACTTCAAAACAAAAAACAAAACCAAAAAAACAAACAGAAAACCTGATCATCTATTACAAGTAAATGTACTCCCTTTGTTACTTGGTATGCAATTAGATGCATTTGAAATAAAAGGTAAGGTAAATCAGAAGTCTCAGGGGCAAGAGAGTACTATTTTAAAACAGGCAGTGTCAAATGTTGTCTTTCAACCCAGCACCCAAGAGTATTTCACAGGTAATTTCTCAGGGCTGATGTTAGCTAATTATTAGCTACCATACCCTGCCTCCCATTCTAAGTGACTATCTCCTGGCAGAAAGACACAGCTAGGAGTGTTCTGTTTCATTTGTCCTTGGAGTTTTTATCAGCATCAAGAAGGTTGACTGAGCCAAAGTTAGAAGAATTCTGGAGCTAAGCAAAAAGCGACACGTTTAACAGCCTCCATTAATTGGGGCTGTTACATGATTAATTTGAGAAAAACAGAAGAGACCGTTTCTTTACAATTCACAGTTGGATGCAATGCACTAAAAGTAATCCTGTAAATTACATTTTAAATCTTCAACATATTCCGAACAGATAAAATAGTGGCATGATTGACCAAACTCCTTTTAAAAGTACACATATTACGATGCATCATAGTTATAAACAGATGGTATTTGGCCTCCTTCCTATTCTCAACATTTGGAATTTCTAAACTATGTGAATTAAACAATAATATTTTATAAACATACAAGGGATTTTGCTCACTGCTTTGTTAACATAGAAATTATACAATGCTGACATTTATTTAAATTTTAAAAAGTAAACAACAGTGTGCATTGAAATAAAGCAAACTAAAATCAACATAGAGAAGTATGTTCTGTGTGCATATTACCTACAGTGGCACTGGCCTTTTTAAGGGAAGACATAATGGGTTGAAGGAGAAATTGTAGCTTAGATGGGTCTATTCCTCTGTATTTCAAAGGCCCATTTAACACCCCTCTGCAAACAACGGATATTTACACGATAATTGGCTATTTGACCATCAGAGTTCACTTACTACACAAACTGTGATTGTGGAGTTAAAAGTTCTCTTCATTGGTTCCTCAGCTTTTATAGTAATGAAAGTGTCCTCAAAGTTTAAAAAATGGGAATCAAGTCTGACACTTGCACTCAGAATGAGAAACATTATCAATAAATATATCAATAAATGCATATATTTTTCTCTTTGGGGGATATTATTGCCAGAAAGAAAAGGAAAAGTAGCAGATCTTGAATCATGTCATTTCCTGAATTCAATTCTAAAATTACAGCTTTAACCCTTTTGCCACTTTTCCGAAGGGAGACTCATCTGTGGATAGTCAATCCGTTTTATGATATTTGAAAGCACTGATAATCATTGTTTACAGACAGTCTCTTTTAAATGCACTTCCCATGTGTTCTATTCAGCCTCCCCAGGGAAGGCTGATGTGGACCACTTTCTCCCAACCTTGGTGGCTCCTGGACTGCTCTTCTCCCGTTTTAAACAACCAGCAAACTGACATCTTTGAGCTTGCAGTTCGGGGAATATTTCAAACTCAAGTACAGTCTTGAGTGGCAGACATCAGGGATGACCCCGAACATTCCAGCCATATTGGTTTTTATATCTAGTCACCTCTATTACATACAACTTCTATTGGTGAGAGAGGAAAGTAAGCTACAACCTTGGTGGACAGAAACTATAACAACAGATACGAAACCAAGGATGAGGGGCATTTTTTTCTCCTACATATACAATTCTAAACGTGCACACTCAAATACCTAATGATAAATTATAATACTGGAGGGAGGCTTTTAAAAACATTTAGAGGCTTCTTAATGATATGAAACATTTTCTCCAAGTTAAAAAAAAAATCCCACAAAAAAACAACTTGAGTCCACATGAGTGACAAATCACTGTGAAGCCTTTAAATATTCTCCTGCTCAAACACTGCTCGATTTCTCTTTCCCCAGTCCCCCTGAATAACCAAATGGTGGATAGGAGGAGAAACAAAGTTTATAATCCAAAATAAAGGTACCAAGTGAAAAAGAAACCGCCTGGGGGATGGGGGTGGGATTTTAAACCACACGCCTGAATCTTCCAGAAAGTCGGAGCGGAGTATTTTTAAATGTATAGCCAGATTCTCTGCCTGGAGAATCTCCATGCCCACCCCGACTCCTTCCCGGGTTTCTGCTTAAAGCAAATTTTAAGGGCGGGGCGCGGGGAAAGAGGGAGCGGGAATTAGTATTTCTGTTTTCACTCAGTGCATCTCATCGTATTCACTCCTTGAGGACTGAAACTGGCAGACTCGAGGAACCAAGTTCAATAAAATACTTAGAGACGTACAGAAAAAGAGTTCTGCCCTGCCATGGCTGCGCTTCCTTCCCGGGAGTCTCTGATAGGGAATATTCGGAGACTGCACAAATGAGCAAGGGGAAAGTGGGACGCCCGCTGCGTGTGCGAGTGTCACTGCGCGCGTGTCCGGGGGTGTGCGCACAAGTGAGCGCGTGCCACCGTGCGCGTGCCAGCGGGAGGGGGTTACGAGCCGCCGCGCGGGGCTCTCTCGGCCCCGCAGCCCTGGACGAGTGCCTTGGTCCTCCTGGGCCTCCTTCGCTCTCGGCAATACTCCTTCGCAGAGCCGACAAGCCCCGAGGGCTTGATTACGACTTTATGACCATTTTCCTCGCGCCAGAAGAGGGGCAGACCCACCCCACTTTGGACGGGACCGAGCGGCACGTCGAGGGCGGGCCCCGCCGCGGACCAGAGCTTGGGCTCGCCAGCCACGAGGGCAGCGCGGCACGGGAGGAGCGGACGCGCGGCGAGGGCGGCAGCCGGGCCGTCCCGCCTATCCCGGGGCGCGCGCCGAGCCGCCGCCGCCGCGAGAAGCTGCGAGGGACTCCTTCGGGCGGCCCTACCCGCGCGCGGCAACTTGTGCGCCGCTGCGCGGAGGCGAGGGACGGGCTCGTCGGAGGTCCCGGAGAAGCCGGGGTCGCAGTGCCCGGGCGCGCTCTCGGGCCGGTAGCGCCGCACCGCCTCCCCACCTGCGGCGACCCCGCGCCCCTAGCCTGCCACATGCCAGGGCCAGACCAGACCGAGGGCGGAGAACCGACAGGCCGGGAGGGAAGGAAAAAAAGAGGTAGCAAGCCCCAGACAAGAAATCCTTAATTACAGATTAAAGTCAAACAAAACCGTACACCACATTTTCCATGTGTCAGCTGACGGCCGCGACAAAAGAAAACACAGAACACTGGGGGGTGGGGTGGGGTGGGGAGGCCCCTTCTCTCTATCTCTCTTTTTTCTCTCCCTCTTTTATTATCTGTGTAAATGTAAAATGCATTAGGTAGTGACTCTGGGTAGGTGGTGCCCGGGGCCAAATCACAGCTGCACGCTCCGTCGTGTAGGAGGACAGTTTGCTGATGCACCCAGAGGTCTTGGGAACCTCTTACAAAAAAGGGACTATAAATACTCTGCTCCAGCACAGTTTGCTTCTTAAAACTTCATTACTCATACATTTTTAAGTTTTAATATTTGGTGCTTAAACTGTTGCAATTCATTATCTTCAGTAAAATCCTGCGAGAGACACACACACACACCTACAATTTCATTTTGCAGTTTTGTAGATTCCATTTTTCTGGCCTGGTATCACAGCATTAAAAATCAAGGGAAAAAAGCCAAGCGGATCCAAAGCCAGGGAACATGGTTGCAAGCACCAGAGAGCACAAGTTCCCTTCTGTGGCTCTGTGGCTGAAGAGGAAAAAGGAGCGAGCCTCGAGATGTCTGCTTTGATTCCTCTCCTTTTAATTAATCATCATCACAAAACAATCTCCACCCTGTCCCTGGGATCCAAGAAACTGGCTCAACTCCATGCTGTCCTAAATTCTCCAAGTAGGCGGAGAAGTTTCAGAATCCAAAGCCCAGTCGCTCACTGACCATCGTAAACCTCTAGTTCGGTGCCCTCCTTTCTAACACTAAAATTAGAGAGATGACCTTTGAGGATCACCAAGCATTGCACTCTTCTGGATTTTCTCCCTCTTGTTATGTCAGCTTTAGAAACAGAGGGGTTTGTCTCTCTGTTAGCAATCTGTTGAACTCTACTATAGGCTGATAAAATGGATGCACCAGTTTGAAGGCTGTAAGGCCATTTGCCTTAGTTATTTTACCAGTGGATGATGTTCTTCCATTTTCCAATTACATGTTTTCTTCACCAATATCATTTTCCCCACAGCAGTTTTTATTTTCAAAGTGTTTTTTTCTTCATGTGCTTCCAGTTAAGTGATTTGCCCACCTCAAATAACATTACTTAAATTCCAAAGTAATGGCTGCATATCAGTAATTCTTAAATACCTTTTGATACATATTTTTAATTTAAATGATTCCTAGCAATACTTGCCTGAACCAATACATTTATGGACTTGTTGCCAGTCAGAAGCAGCAGCCTTTCCCTCGGGAATAAGAACACAATTAAATTTCCACTCCAGTATCTTCAATTGTGGAAGGTAGAGAGAGCCTTCTTTATTTTCCCATGTTTCCCAGAAGTGTAGCAGATTAGCAGATTGATGTAAATCACACTAGGTTTTACCCTCCTGTCCCCCGGCCCCATATACATCTTCTGATACACATTTAGGAAAACTTCTAAAATCTCCCTTTAAGCATTCAGTTCTTTTTGTGACTTAGCCAACCCTCTCTGCTTTTTGGCTTTATCCTTCAGTAAAGTAAATAACGTGAAAGAGCAAATTAGAAGATTTTTTTCCCTTATAGCTTCCCTATGTTTGAGTGGACCATCCTGTTGCCATTGTTTTAGGCCAGTTGTCGTTAGTTCATGTTTTTACCACCCACCAAAGAACAGCACAGGATTAAGTTTATATTAATAAATGATGCTCATGACTAGGTTTTTGAATGCCAGAGGTATGATTTATTTTTTAAATGGGTGGAGAAAGGAGATCAGCAATAAACCATCCCCCAAGTCACTCAAAATCCTTGGCTTTACAGTCAAAATCATATCTCTGATTTTTTTTTTTCTGGATGTACTCTTTAAGTTCCATTATAATAGTCTAAACTTTTATCATTTATCTGTCTATATGTCAATAGCTTCGAACCTTCTGATTATAGTTGAATTTATAAAAAATATTAAATGTTCCTATTTTCTACTTACTAAGTGTTTATAATTTTCCCTACTTACACCCCCTCACCCCATTAAGAATTTCACAATAAAACTCTGCACCAAATAAATTAAAACCTGCAACTTCAGACATCCAAGAAAGAGATTAATCCACTGAATAAAATACCCAGATGCCCCCCCCCCCCACTTTAATTTCAACTCTTCTTAATGTAACATTTAGTAATTGCAGCTGGCTCCTTATTCTTTCCTCCCGCCCTTTTATTCTGAATCATATTGGCCTTGTTTAACCTTCATTTCCTGTCCTACCCCCCACATTTGTCCACATACTTTTATTTGACCATGTTTATCTTTTTCTTTTTTGCTGCCTGGATTGAAAGCTATAAATGGAACTTTCCAAGAGCTTAATATTTTCTGTTAAAATGCCATTCTACCTCCCCCTTCCACTATTAATGCTTTGTACAATTTTTATGCATCCTTCAGTTGTGTCGTTACTGCTCTATATTTTTCTGATTGATCATTAAGTTATGCTGGCTTTGGGAACTGCCTCCATAATCCTGAAGCAAAGCCTTTTTACTTGGCATGCTCTTTCCTTTGGAATGCCTTTCCTGGCAAGAACAGGCATTTTGGTTTGACGATGATTCTTAAGTTACAATTCAAAGCTAATTTGTTCAGTTAGGTTTCTACTATAAGCAGCTCTGTTTCTCACTGCTAAGTGCTCCATGATGTTGCTTAGTTGAAGGGTGTGTTGTAAGTTGCAAGATGTAATATACTTATATTGTACTTGATTATCAGTTTTCAAAAACAGCTGCATGCTTTGCTGTCTGTGTAAGGAAATATCAGAAGATAATATACCATTGGTATTTATTACTCTATAATTAAGGATGTGTCAGTGTTTCCCTTTAAAAAAACCCTATTTTCAGAAATTCATAACTTAGGCATAAATTTCCCTATGAATTACAGTCTAATACCATATTAGATGTATCTTCTTTTTAAGTTATCCCTCCCCTTCCTTTTCTTTCTGGGGAAATAAGTTTCAGGATGTAATTTCTGGGTTATCTATTCAGGATGAGAGGAAACAAGCCCAGTGCAGCACAATTAAAGGTACTGCTGCTACTGATGCCACCTGCTTCCTCCGCTCATCGGCCCTTTGCAGCAGAGGAGACCGTGGGGCTGCCTTTTGGATAAAGGGTCAACCTTGTATCTCATGGACAAGCCATGTCATCGTGTGATTTGAAAGGCAACAGAGAAGACTCCGTTGTTCCCAAATGTCACTAGTGCCATTTTAGTGGAATTTTAGTACCAGGAATCAATTCTTTTGCATTCCTCTTCTTTCGGACATTTAGAAATCAAATGCAGCCAGGAATAATGTGGAAATAAATCCACAGGAAGGTTTTAGCAACTTACTAAATTAAATGCCTGCTTCTTCTGTTAGTAAGAGAAGCAGGGAAGGCACAGGGGAAAGGATAGAGAGACAGATCTTTTCTGTTTTCTTTAAGGGATGGTCTTGACCAATTAAGTTGGTCACAGGTTATAGGAAAGAGCCTTGGGGAAACTGAATTCTAGGACTGCCTCGACTACACTGGGACCCAAAGCAAGTCAGTTCCTCCTTAGGCCTTGTTTTTCCACATCTACAATAGGTTGCAAACATAATGCTTAGCAGGAGGGTCAGGGAATTTAGCTAAATGTATACATCCAGCAGGGATGAGACCACAGAGAGCAGTGGGGACCCCAGAGACAGACTTAGAGACTGAAGACCTCCCTAAAAGGCATAAATATAATAATTAAAATAACAATTTACTTAGTCTGCAGGTGGGACTCTGGCCCGTTTGCAATTTCCACACTGCATGAACTGTCATATACACCTATAATGAAGGTCACAAAGCAAACCCTGGCAGCCCTTTGCCTTCTCTTGCCTGCAGTGGGGAGAACCAGAAGGGAACCAGCGGTCCAGCTGAGTCATGCACCTTGAACTTTGTGCTTCCTGAAAGGCACACAGGTGACAATGACAGTACCCTATGCAGGGAAGCCCCTGCCGAGTCCTCCTGTCAGCCAGAGCCCTGTGCTTACCCAAAGCCTTGTGGCCTTTAACACAGTACAACTTGAAATAGGCTATTTTACAATGCCTTGATTTTCTCATTTTGTGAAATGATAATGTAAACATTAGATTTTCAACTATAAAAGATTTCAGATTCCTAGTGAAAGGTGTTAAACAAGTATTCCTAGAAGTCACATCTAGCCTTCCACCTTAGGTCTGCTATTTAAATGCAGTAATTTATGGGATAGTACTATAAACATTTCAGGTTATCTCCCAAGAATCATGAATTCCATTCTATCAGTTTATGAAAAAATTATGAACCTTTCTTAGGGTTGAAACACATTACTGTAGAGCCATGGGGCATAAGGAACCACTTAATGTGAGGAACCTCGAAGACACCAATCCCAATCCCAATTGCAATCTGATGTGTAACTGCCAGAGACCAATCCCTGGTCCCTAAAGTCACACGTCTCAAATACAGCTCTTGCATCTTAAAAATGCCAGGGAGACCTCCCTTTTCATGGGATATACTGCAATGAAAGGACAGCGCTCCAGAGTTGCTCCTGTATCTTGAGGAACGGGGACAGATAACACTAGGGGAAGTAGGCAATGTGGTTAGCATCACAGGGAGATCTTGTGCTCCATCATGCAGCTCTGAATTTTTCAAGATAAAAAGATTGGGCTCGTTTAACATCTGCCTTCGTCTTCCTCTCATTACTCGTCAAAAGGGAGTTTACAGAGCTCTAGTTTTCCATTTTGTATTTAATAGTGCCACAGGCATTAGTTAGAAGTGGTGATCAGCAGTTCCAGAAAAAAGGAACCCATAGACAGTCAACTTTTCCATGGTAGGATTTGTTTCAAGGTCAAGGGTAAGATCTTGGCTTCTGGTAAAAGCAGAGGAAATCCTTCTCACACAAAACTGGCTGCTGAGGAAGTATTTTTTTTTACTCCATTGGTAGTTTAGGAAGTTAAGAAATGTTAAGGAATGGTATGGTAGCAAAATTAACCACATGCATCCCATAGTATTTATAGCTCCTATCAAAAGGTGTACCCAACAGTAACATCTAAGACACATAAAGTCATAAAGGGTAGTAATAAGTCCTAGTGTGCCCTTGACCCACAGTAAGGAATAAACCTGTAACTGTACAGTGAATGTGCCCCTCCCCAATTACCAGTCCCCTTCTTCTCACCGTCACTCCCATGACATAACCATTACTATAAATTTGATGTTAATTCCCATGTTTTCAATATGCTTGAATCACATATGTTTGTATCTTTGAGCAGCTTGTAGAATTGTTTGCATATCTTTAAACTTTCCCAGTTACATTTTAATGAATAGCCTTGAAGAAAGTCGGTAATGTAGAAGCATTAGATAATTTAAGTTGTCCTGTATCTCAAATTCAAATATTAAAATGAAACATGTTCAAGCCACTGGTTTACAATATACTCTCTTCATTGTTACACATAAAATCTGATATTAAATATGACCCAATTTGTAACTGAAACAGAAAGGCAATTAAGGTGGAACGTGTCAATAGTGAATAGGAGAATAACACTCATAGAGTAGGCAGATAATAAAAGACAGTATGGACTACCATTATGAAACTGATTCTATCATCCACAGAAAGTATCCTGAGACCTAAAAGAAAATTTGCTTTTGGTTCATAATATTTCTGGATAGCAGATGCTTTCTCAAAAACAGATTTTACTTTTAAAAATACCAAATATAATTAACACCTTCAACATAAAATGAAATCTTTGCTTCCAGATGCATTTCAAGGTATTGAAATTAATCTATGCAGCCCTCTATGGCTAAGGGTTTCCATTGACTTATAGATTCTGCTGCCACCCTCACGTGGCAGAGCTGAAGAATGAAGGGCGAGAGCTGGGCATTTAATCCTAACCGTGTATGAAGGATGCTTATTAAAATAGGGGTGTTTTGAGAAAAGCCTTTGATTTGTTTTCTTGCTCAACATGGTATAAATAAGTAGCTTAAGAACCAGGTGCTCTGTTATTTATTATAGAGAGTCCTAGCCAGAAACGTAGATTAACTGCTTACCATTAGGGAGTTTAGGGCTGGTATCTTAGACTTGGAGGTCTTAACAATGGACATTCTCTTAAAAGATGTTTTAAAAGTGGTTTAATGATTTTTAATAAAAGAATAAAATAAACAGAATTGGGTGTTTTTTTTTTTTTTAAAAGAAGACCAGAATTTTCAACAAATATACTCAAAACATGAAATAATGAGGCATTTGATTTCTTTAGTGATTTCAACAAAATATGGATTAACACTTCATTCCACCTTGGTGGAGAAGCACACACACTCACTCATACAGTTACACCTCTTCAGATGTCGAGAATCACACATTTATAAAACTTTTTTATAGCCTGCGTGCATGTATAATACCAGGATCCAAAAAGTTTTTATCCTGGAAGAAACATTGGGCACAGCTAAAGTCAAAGTTTGATTTGAGATTATATTTGTAGGGGAAAAAACATATACAGGTAACTTTCAATATTATATTCAACAAAATCAGGAAAATATTTAAATATTTTGGATGTACTATCTGAAAAGGAGTAAATGCTTTTGTCCCCATCAGTTGGTGAGAAAACATGTAAGGATACTTGTTGGGAATATGATATTTTATCTATTATAAAATCTGAGCCCATTATTTTCAGGATAAAACAACATAGTGAACTAAGCACTGTTTCTTGGCTGTGAGATTATGTTATTATTTTGAGAAGACATCTAGGACATAGCATCTTTCTGACTGAAGCAAATTAATTGGTATAGTTCATCTCATTAGACAATAAACCCTCCCCAGGAGAAGTGTATAAGAACCTCATATTCATATTTATATCTTTACACTTTTTTTCTCAAAAGTAGCATATCTGTCAGCTTCCAAGTTCCAAAGTCTTTGACCAGAAGGGACTTCAGAAATAATCTCTGAGCCCTGTATTTTATGGGTAAGCAGGTACTTGGTTTAGAGATGTCCCCTCAAGCTCACACTAGAAGCCAGTGCTCTGGTGTCCTATCATACATTATGGTTAGGGAGAGGAGTCTGTCTCCAAAGATAGAGCTCACTGTTTCTGCTATTTACTATTCCTGCTTTTAAATTCCCAGGCCTTATCTATTTTGAACTGTTTTCCTTGATGTGCAAGACTCCCTCTTTTCTGAGGGGCTGTACCTGGCTCCTGGACCTTGATCTATTTTCTGCTTACACATTTGCTACCTGTCAAATGAACTTTACTGGATTTCTGAACCATTATCTTCTCTATCTCGGATGCCTGCTAGACTACTGGGTCATCTTAGAATCCCAAGAGCCAGGTTTGGCCATTGTGTAGCCATCGCTTCCTGGCTGCTCCTCACTCTGCAGTATAAAGAAGTTATGCATTTCAAAAGCTAGGAAAGTTACAATTTACCTGTCAGTAAACAGAAGATGGTTTATCAACAGACTTTACCTTAATGACTGCAAATGTTTACCTCCTGCTTTCCAGAATGCAAAGAAAATCTTGGAAATGTCATAATATCTTACAAACATTTGCAAAACAGATCCTTGTTCATCGGGGAAAGAAACAATTGTATTTGTTGTCTTTGACACAAGGAAGTGTTTGGCGAGAAACATACAGATAGATGTACACATTTATATATAAATGTGATATGCTAATTAAAAATTGCAGTGGGCACTTATTAAAAATTTATTTTGCAATCTAACTGTTCAAAACATCTTTACATCAACAAATTACAGTAGCTTGACTATTGGAATCATAAGTGATTTATCTTGAAAAGATTGCATTTGTAGCTGGATGCCAATATTTTTTGGGGGGATATTTATATCAAAATTACTAGTTTTGTTAGACCTATTTTCATTTCTCTACATTTACCCCTGAAGAAAAATTCAAACAAGTATCTCAGTGTTCATTTTATGAGTGAGATGGCCCCACTTAGTGTATTTTCCATGTTTGTCCGAATTACAGCTGTTTATCTTGCAACTTTCTTTAAGACTAATTAAATGCAAATGTAACTCTGTGAATCATGGGAATACCTGCCAGACCCCTTATTATACCTTCACTTAAAAACCCCTGTGCCAGAGAGTCATTAATTTGCTAACAGAAAAGTGCTAAAGCAGCCCTTTACCCACAAACAATTCTGAGCTGGCTGCCCAATTAGTCCAGTAGCATTCTGATCCTCCTTTCAGACCCTGTGGCCCTTTGAGGACACAAGAAGGCCGATGATAACCTGGCAACCTAGATAGAAACCCAGCCAAGTGCAAGCGTTTGAAGCTGCAGTTTGGCTGCCATCATGTCGGCAAAAAGAAAGAATTCAGGCACCATGTCATCCAGTACAAAGGATAAAAACAGATTCAACCGGAAATTCAATGTGGCACCACATATGGGATACATGAGTGCAGTTATACAACAGGCCACATATTTTTTTTTGAACAGTCTCCTACATGTGATGCCGAGGACATGTGTAACCATCATAACGTCTCTAGGAATCTGTATTTAATTTGAGTTGGGGTGGTGGCAGGGATTGGAGATCTGAAGCCGCCACAGGTTTGTGGCAGATGGCTCTGTGTCAGCTATGACAAGCAGCCAGGCTCAGCTTCCTCTGCAGATTTTCTTTTCTCTCTGATCAGGTAAATATGGGCACACTCTGGAAAGTTCTACAGATTCTGCCTTAGGCTGCAAGTTTGTGACTTAGCCCCATCTGTCACAAATCTTCCCTAGGTTCTGTTGTAAGCAGAGACCTGAATTTACCATGTAGGGCTGCCCAAGAAAACGGAGCCATCTCACCCTGTGAGGGGGAGGGAGAGAAGAGAGAGAAATGAAGAAGCATTAACAACTGAAAGACAAAAATATGCTGAAAATTCCTATTGCAAATTTCCATAAGTTATGTCAATTCTATTTCAAAAAGCCACCAAGTAAATGGTTCTTGAGTTTCATCACCTCAAGAAATCCCATTCTCTGATTGGTTTCAAGTGTAACTGCATTTCTAACCATAAGGGAAAGCTACTGTTTTTGCAAATGGGTACATTCTGCTGCATGCATATTATCTGGTTTATGTTACGGATGACAGCTATTAGAAGTTTATCATCCAATTTTTAACTTTTATTAACACATGATACACAACACTCAATATGTGTCTTTGCTAATGTGAATTTTACTTTTAAGTGGTGGAGGCACAAGATAAATACCATTACTATTACATGGAATTTATAAAGCACTTCAAGTTTATAAACTGGTTTATATTCATTTCTTCATTATAGCAGTACCTCAGGGGGAAAATGCCATTAAAATAAAAAAAAATTCTTCCAATATTACAAATGAATCATATAGTGGCCAAAAAGTCACCTAAAGTCAGGCTGCAAATATGGAGTAGAGAAGGACAAGAAGCCAGAAACTCTACCTGATCTTAATCACTCAAAGTGTATCTACCGTGCTAAAGATTTTTTGTTTTTATTTGACCTAGAAAAATCAAAGGAAAATCAAACCAAACCAAGTAAAGGGAGAAAGGGAAAATGAGAGAAAGAGAGAGAGAGAGGGGAGGGCTGGGAGAGGGAGAGATTGAGACGGAGACTTTGCCTGAAATTGCGCGGGGCAGGTGTGAGTTTTTAGCAATTTCTAAAATGTTGCAGTTTTTAATTTGTCCTTATTAAGAAAAAAGTAATGACTTTGGAGGAGTATCAACACCAGTGAGCAACACCTTATTCATATCTAGATTTCAGTATAAACTCAAATTAAAAGGGGACTATAAAGTGACCAGTCTCTTGAAGGAAATTTAAAGTAGCTTGTCTGTGGTTGTGGGTAGATATAGCCTGACATAATTAACACAACCACAAATGGCTTTTCTGGGCTATGAGTCTGAATTGTAAGCTTAATCATTGTTTGGAATCAGTTTTAGGCAGAACTCTGAAAATTCTTCTCTCCTCCAAATAGTAGCAGGTTATAAAGGTCTCTTGTACAATGAAGAGAACAAAACAAAGACCAGCAGCCATCATCTGAAAAATCTTAAGTTACTACTGGTCAGTCTTGAGAAACAAAAGAAAGAATGACATCTTTTTTTTTTTTTGGTTTGTTCGTTTCATGCAGGATATCGCTCTATTTGTAAATAAAAGTTAACAGAAATAGGATAGGAATGAGAATCACATTCTTTAGGTTGGGAAGTGTCTACCTTACACAACTGCCCCATTTGCATTCCTGCATTATTTTTGATACTACTAACAAGGGTATGTCCATAAAACCTTTTCTTACAGAATTTAAAAATACAATGACCAAAGATTCTCTAAAAACATGAAGTCCTCATCTCAAATAATTGTTGGAAATTTCAGCAGGTAAATTCACATAGTCAAAATGAGGCAAAGAAAATACAACTTTACAGTATTAGATTTGCTGGGGTTGGAAAGGAAGAACTGTTAGCTTAGGAAGTTGATCCTTGTCTGGTTACTTTATGATTACTTGTAGAAACTTGTGTTCAAGTTAGGCTTGGGAGTCATATATGAGCTTTTTATTGTGGATGAAGTGAAACCTACTTTACCTAAGTGACAAGTATGTGGTCAATGTATCTCCTCGACCTAGAAAAGGATACGTTCTAAAAGTAAAAGAAAGTTGCAGTCAATGACTAAAACTGTAGATATAAACTTATTAAGAAAAGGTTGAGCTAACATCTCATTTTTGCATGCATTAAATTTCTCCAGCGATCTTAAGAAAACTGTGTGTGTGTGTGTGTGTGTGTGTGTAAGAGAGTGAGTGCACATAAGCATGCATGAGAGTAATTTAAACATTTAAAGCCTGAAATCATTTCAGGTGGGAAGTCATGAACACAGTGTGCTGTAGTAGAAAGAGTCACTTTAAGAAAAAAGTAGGTAATTCTGTTTCTGCTTTTCAGTTACTAGCATTCCATTTCAAATCCTGCTTCAAGTTATAGCCCCCAAACTCTCTCATACTGAAAGTATAATATCTCATGTGAGAAGGAAGCCAAGTGTTAGTAGCCTTATTCTCGACTTTAAATTTCTAAGTGTGAATCCATGTGAAAAATCCTATCCTAAAGTGAACTCTACATGATAAGCAGTTGAGAGGATTTTAAAATGTAAACTTTTAGCAAAAAAAAAAAAAAAAAAGAAAGAAAGAAAGAAAAAAGTATGGTGCATAAATGTAAAAGGAGCAAATTAAAGATTTCAGTGGCATTCTATCCTTTTAGATCTTCAAGCATATGTTTTATAAAAGCAAAATAGCACTGTCCAATGGAATAGATCTAAAAAAACAACATTCTGTTCACAGTACATACAAAGGATCCTCTTCTACTGCATAAGAAAAGTAGATAAAAAGCTGCTTTTGGGAAATAATTCTCTGGTATTTCGTTAAAGCAAACATTATCTGAAAATGTGTATATTTATAAAAATATAAGGTGAAAGTATTATAACTTATTTTATCTTAATTATAAAATTTTAGAAGACACTCTTTCTGTTTTGGCTGTAAATCCTATTTCAATAACCAAACTCAAAACTGTAGCCCTTCCTTTGCATTTAAACTTGATACCTTGCAACAAATCAGTTTTTTCCTGATAATTCTCATAAACCTCTTGATTACTTAAAATTCTTAGACTATCTGTTTATTTTTGAGATCAATTTCTAGACACAGTATTGCTAAGATTTATAAATGAGGACATATGTGAAAATATAAATTTTAAGAAAAAACTCCATGGTAGAAATACTTCTAGATTATACATATACATTTTTGTAAATGCCTATATATGAATTACTAATCTATGAAATGTTGAAATGAAACATTTTATGATGTACAGAATAAAAATATGGGTAAAAATATGTGTAATTAGTAACATGCAATAACTCAATGAAATAGCATTTAAGTATAGGTTCTCTTTTAAGCTGTATGAGGAACAAATTGGTATATTAACAGCACACACTAAACTAACATTCTTTCAGAGTTTTCCCAGAAGTTGTTTGTGAAATAAATAATTGTAGTTATGCTATGGCAGTAGCTGCACTAAAATATTTTAACTAGAGTTCTGTTTTCTTTTCTAACTAAATGCAACTTTTTGCAGTAACTTTTGAAATGGCTAAAAATTTGCAGATGCAGAGAAAAAGAATGAATTGAGGCCTAACCTGAGGCCGAGTTAAAAACTGGTAAATTTTGATGGTGGAAATACATTTATAACTGCTTCACCAAAAATTTACCTGAAGGAAAAAAACCCCAATTATCTGATTGTGAATACTCTTTGAAAATAGCTTTGTATCATGGACAGAAAATGAATCTATTTGTATTAATAATTATTTTTTTATGTCTTCAATATTCATAATCTGCATGTTTTGATAGTCTATCACAAGGGAAAATATTTGATGGATATTTTATACAAAACCACTTAAAAAATAAGGAAATATTGAGTTAAACCTTGGAGGACTGTCGTGTCTGGGAAGCTTCCCATGTATACGATACAATAGTATTGACTCAAGGAGTAATACTGAAGCCTGGAACTGTTCAGTCAGCATTTTAAACTATTATGAGCTACCTTCTGAACCATTGCCAAGTTAATAGACAATGAAAGATAATGAGCTTGAAATTGGGTGTTAAATTGCATTTTTGGTTCTCTCCCTTTTTCTTGAAGTTTAACTGTTTCCTGCAGAAACAAAGTCATGTTTTGATGTATCACTATGTAAATACGTATTTTAGGCCATGAAAAAGGAAAGGAGAGAAAAAGGGCAGAGAACTGTATTTCCTGTGGGAAGGTTATATATTAACACAGGAAAATTAAAATATGCCGGATTATAAAACTGCTAGATTGTAAACTATACTGAATTTATGTAAAATGAAGATGCTATATTCAAAGAATATAAAAAGGTATATTACCCATGGCCTAGAGCCACCTCTGAAACTCGTAAACCAGATTTATCCTACTCGATTACTAAGACTTTTAGTAGGGCCTCTTTGTGTTGCTATTTCAACAATGTGAAATTCTGGATTCAAACAAGGGGAAAAAAGATAATGAATGAGGGGAGTGAATGATGGAGCTATTTGTACTATTTTTCCTTTGCCTTTGCCATTCAGAGACGAGACTGACAGTCTAATTCTAAACAAACTGAGAATTATTTTTGTATCATTTTATTAAGTTGGATAATGCAAATATTCGAGTCTTGAAAATCATCTTTAAAGTCATTCATAAGTGAACACCAAACGTCACTAATGTCATTCACCTGAATTTTCGAGGACTGAAGATTTCATTATGATGGGAAGAAAGGCTTATCCTCATTAGTATAATTGTAGACTCCTTCCTTTACTTCCTTTTAAACTAATGAGTTACATTAATCCAGGTTCATTTTTATAAGCCTCTTGGGGCTAAATGTAAAGGACAGTCATCTTAGAAAACAATAAATTAAAAAAAAAAGCATGTACTGTGCATTAAGTGCACGTATTTCATAAGACCTAGGTTAATACAAGTGGCATCCAGTTTAATTAATCCTTGTTAGTGCAACAACTAATATCCCTCCCTAGCATGTTTCCTTTAAACATTAGTATGTTAATTAAATGTTTTTTTTTAAAGATTTTTCTTTGTACTTCAATACGGCATTTATACCATGTAAATCTCTTCTCAATAACTACCTTATAGAGATGTTTTCTTACAATATCTGGTCTCTTGCAGAAATTCTGGAGCCTTTTTGAAAGCTGTTCAGGTGTAGAATACAGATATTCAGCTGCAGGAAAAACAGATACATTTTTAATGAAACAAAAACCTCAAAGCACACACTCGATATTAGTCACTTTACTAATTAAAAATGCATATTGCTCTGTGCCGCCTCGTGTTTTACATTATTTAAGCATGATTTTATAAGGTTACCTCAGCTCACAAGGATGTTTAATGCTAAATAAGACTGTGTAGTTGTGCTGTTTAGACATCTCCTTTGGGTGATTAAAATACATTATTCTAATGTAACACAATGCATATGTGATATATTTAGTGATGAGAATTTTTTCAGAGAACTGGCACTATAGCCGTATGTACCCTGTACAACAGTTGCATATTATTAACTAGTCAATTGTTTAAATAATTTGGCGTGTCTTTCAGTCCCCAATTTTTCCCTGTGTATATCATTAAAAAAAAAATCTGTAAGCTATTGCAGCAACACTGACCTGCTTATAAAAATCCATCATTATGGGATGTGTATGCTAACAATGAAGAATGCTATTTGAAAACTTGCTTTTTTGTTATCTTAGAAGAACAGATGGTAAATATAAGCTTACTCTAATGTATTAAAACACATAAAATTTTCCTTAACACTAACATGTTGACTTGCCAAATAAACAATTGCTCCTGCCTAAGTTTATTTTCAAACTTTCTAATTTAGCATGAATCATGTATTGAATCTCAACAAAGACGAAAGTATATTGAAGCAGCTACCTGGAAATATTTCAGGATAAACCAAGTCTTTGGGACAAAGTGGGTAACAACCACAATACACAGCTTCCAACCTAAAGAATTTTAGAAAGAGGATAAGAATATATTAAAAAGACATTACTAGCATAGCCAGAAAGTGGTTTGTTTGCTTAGTTAACAGTATGAGCCCAGAGTTAAACGGGGCACAAAACATGGTCGGCAGTACAATCCTAAAAGCCGAAGTTGCTCTTTTAAAAGATTTTATTGATCATATATGAATTTCATAGAACAGAACCAACAGCATATGTTTTGTTCACTGAATTAATCAAAGCGCAGTTCTGCATTTTTTTTTTTTGTTTTTAAAATACTGTTTAACACATTTTATAATCAGCAGATAAACACATGTAACAACATGATGAAGTATGGATAGCTTTTCTTAATAATGCTGCAAAACCCCAGAATGTTCATTTTTTTCAAAAATGTTTAAATAAAATAATAGCACATACTTAACTTTAACACTGTAGCCATAGAAAATGATCGAGGCACTCTTAAAGGCATCAGAAAAAAAAATTTAAATCTGCTCTGATGGGGTATTTTCATTTTAAACTCATACTTCAAAACGATTTGTTATTATGCAGAATGCAAAACTATCTCCACATTTATTGAAAAGCCCTCAAAAGATTACTTTAATGAACATTTTGCTTTTTTAGCTAAAGATGTTGATCATTTTCCATTTTATCAGAAAAAAATACTATTAAACAAACAGAAAAGAAAGTTTCACTTTGTGAGATTTCTCCCCGGACCACCAGCAGAAGTTTTTCTTCAGGTAATAGTAGTAAGGGTTAAGTAGAAGGAAGGTATTGCATCTTGAGAGTTGTTTTACCTCTGCATCACGGTTATTGATCTGACACAGAATAAACTTTAAAGATACCACTGAATTTCTGTTGGCTAGAAATTATGCAGTGAAATTCAAAACACTCTTTCAAATATGTTTATTTTATGAGTAACTTTGAATTGCATCCAAAATGTTGACCAAAGACGGAATTTTATTTTGAACTGCAGATTTTTTTCAACCCAAGAATAATCTGAAGTCATGTCAATGTTTACCTTGTTTATTTACAGTGACAAAGTACATGCAATTTAAGCTGTTTTTAAGTGGCTGATCTTTTCTCGATTTTATTATGTTAACTGAAATTGCTTTAAACGAAAAGTATTTACTCTGATGCTGCAAAGTTTGGACAAACTAGGAGTTCAAAGTTTGCTTGAGAACTAATAGAATTTACTGTCAAGATAGCACAGTGGAAAGGCACAGGATTCAATGACCAATTATTAATTTCAGAAACCAAGCTAATATTTAATATTTTTCTCTATGTAAATAGGGTACACATAGAAATTCTTATTGTAAGCAAAGCTATAAACTACACTGTGACTGCATTATAAAACATTAGCAAAAGTTTTCAGCATATAAACTAGTAATATTCTTTATGAGCAAAAAGAAAATATGCACTTTATCTGTAGACACTCAGTTTTAAAATGCTGTGCCAACTGAAAAGCAAATACATATGAACATTCTCTTATAATTACACAAAATCAAAAAGTGAAGTCATAGGCATTTCAGAAAGTGCATGTTATCTGCTTTTTAATAATGAATTTGAATTAGAGTATTCTGTTCCCTGAAAGAAAACTGCAGGCCAAGTTACGTTTTGAGTCATCGCATGAGTATGTACCATGCAGTTTCCAAAAAACCTCTGCTAATTAAAATTCAGTAACAGAGGAATGGCATTATTTGATTTAGGAAAACAGAAGTTTACAAATTCTGGATTTCAACTTTTATTCGTAAATTATCTTCCATGGCCATATTTCTCATTTGTCAAGTAAATAAAACAACCATTTGTTTTGTTATTTGGTTAAAACACTAAGCCCTCTCATATACATTATTTAGATCAGGACTACATTTAAAAATACATGAAACAGGCCCAAATATTTTTAAATAAATAAAAAATTTCTTTCTCATGAATTTCTCATATTTTGTTATTTGAAGAAGATTATCACCTCATGAC